>NW_028227448.1:76064-145644 GCF_978045245.1 Mus caroli | reverse complement strand
GAAAAAGTCGAAAAATGAGAAAATCACACTGTAGGACTTGGAATAAGATGAGACACCCTGAAAAAGTCAAAAAATGAGAAAATTTCACTGTAGGACTTGGAATAAGATGAGAAACCCTGAAAAAGTTGAAAAATGAGAAAATCACAATGTAGAAGATGGAATATGGTGAGCAATCCTGAAAAAGTCAAAAAATGAGAAAATCACACTGTGGAACCTGGAATATGGTGAGAAACTCTGAAAAAGGCGAAAAATTGGAAAAATCCCACTCTAGGACTTGGAATATGATGAGAAACCCTGAAAAAGTCAAAAATGAGAAAATCAGACTGTAGTAGCTGGAATATGGTGAGAAACATTGAAAAAGTCTCAAAATGAGAAAATCACACAGTTGGACCTGCAATATGGTGAGAAACACTGAAACAGTCGAAAAATAAGAAAATCAAACTTGTAGTACCTGCAATATGGTGAGAAACCCTAAAAAATTCCAAAAATGAGAAAATCACACTGTAGGATTTAGAATATGATGAGAAACCGTGAAAAAAGTCAAAAAATGAGAAAAATACACTGTAGAAGCTGGAATATGGTGAGTAAACCCTGAAAAAGTCGAAAAATGAGAAAATCACACTTGTAGAACCTCCAATATGGTGAGAAACCCTGAAAAAGTCGTAAAATGAGAAAATCACACTGTAGGACCTGGAATATGTTGAGAAACCCTGAAAAAGTCTTAAAATGAGAAAATCACACTGTAGGACTTGGAATAAGATGAGAAACCCTAAAAAAGTCGAAAAATGAGAAAAATACACTGAAGGAGTTGGAATATGTTGAGAAACCCTGAAAAAGTCTTAAAATGAGAAAATCACACGGTAGGACCTGGAATATGGTGAGAAACTCTAAAAAAGTCGAAAAAAGTGAAAATCACACTCTAGGACTTGGAATATGATGAGAAACCCTGAAAAAGTCAAAAAATGAGAAAATCACACTGTAGTACCTGGAATATGGTGAGAAACCCTGAAAAAGTTTAAAAATGAGAAAATCAAACAGTAGGACCTAGAATATGGTGAGAAACCCTGAAAGATCGAAAAATAAGAAAATCAAACTTGTAGTACCTGCAATATGGTGAGAAAACCTAAAAAAGTCAAAAAATGAGAAAATCACAATATAGGACTTGGAATAAGATGAGAAACCGTGAAAAAGACAAAAAATGACAAAAACACACTGTAGGAGCTGGAATATGGTGAGAAACCCTAAAAAAGTCCAAAAATAAGAAATTCACACTTGTAGGACTTGCAATATGGTGAGAAACCCTGAAAAAGTCGAAAAATGAGAAAATCACACTGTAGGACTTGGAATAAGATGAGACACCATGAAAAAGTCAAAAAATGAGAAAATTTCACTGTAGGACTTGGAATAAGATGAGAAACCCTGAAAAAGTTGAAAAATGAGAAAATCACAATGTAGAAGATGGAATATGGTGAGCAATCCTGAAAAAGTCAAAAAATGAGAAAATCACACTGTAGGACCTGGAATATGGTGAGAAACTCTGAAAAAGTCGAAAAAAGAGGAAATCACACTCTAGGACTTGGAATATGATGAGAAACCCTGAAAAAGTCAAAAAAATGAGAAAATCACACTGTAGTACCTGGAATATGGTGAGCAACCCTGAAAAAGTCTAAAAATGACAAAAACACACTGTAGGAGCTGGAATATGGTGAGAAACCCTAAAAAAGTCCAAAAATAAGAAATTCACAATTGTAGGACTTGCAATATGGTGAGAAACCCTGAAAAAGTCGAAAAATGAGAAAATCACGCAGTAGTACCTGGAATATGGTGAGAAACACTGAAAAAGTCTTAAAATGAGAAAATCACACTGTAGGACCTGGAATATGGTGAGAAACTCTGAAAATGTCGAAAAATAAGAAATTCACACTTGTAGGACCTGCAATATGGTGAGAAACCCTGAAAAAGTCAAAAAATGAGAAAATCACACTGTAGGACTTGGAATAAAATGAGAAACCGTGAAAAAGACAAAAAAATGACAAAAGTACACGGTAGGAGATGGAATATGGAGAGAAACCGTTAAAAAGTAGAAAAATAAGATATACACACTTGTAGGACATGCAATATGGTGAGAGACCCTGAAAAGCTCTTAAAATGAGAAAATCACACTGTAGTACCTGGAATATGGTGAGAAACCCTGAAAAAGTCCAAAAATAAGAAATTCACACGTGTAGGACCTGCAATATGGTGAGAAACCCTGAAAAAGTCGAAAAATGAGAAAATCACACTGTAGGACTTGGAATAAGATGAGAAACCCTGAAAAAGTTAAAAAATGAGAAAATCACAATGTAGAAGATGGAATATGGTGAGCAATCCTGAAAAAGTCAAAAAATTTGAAAATCACACTGTGGAACCTGGAATATGGTGAGAAACTCTGAAAAAGGCGAAAAATTGGAAAAATCACACTCTAGGACTTGGAATATGATGAGAAACCCTGAAAAAGTCAAAAATGAGAAAATCAGACTGTAGTAGCTGGAATATGGTGAGAAACATTGAAAAAGTCTCAAAATGAGAAAATCACACAGTTGGACCTGCAATATGGTGAGAAACACTGAAACAGTCGAAAAATAAGAATATCAAACTTGTAGGACCTGCAATATGGTGAGAAACCCTGAAAAAGTCGAAAAATGAGAAAATCACACTGTAGGACTTGGAATAAGATGAGACACCCTGAAAAAGTCAAAAAATGAGAAAATTTCACTGTAGGACTTGGAATAAGATGAGAAACCCTGAAAAAGTTGAAAAATGAGAAAATCACAATGTAGAAGATGGAATATGGTGAGCAATCCTGAAAAAGTCAAAAAATGAGAAAATCACACTGTGGATCCTGGAATATGGTGAGAAACTCTGAAAAAGGCGAAAAATTGGAAAAATCACACTCGAGGACTTGGAATATGATGAGAAACCCTGAAAAAGTCAAAAATGAGAAAATCAGACTGTAGTAGCTGGAATATGGTGAGAAACATTGAAAAAGTCTCAAAATGAGAAAATCACACAGTTGGACCTGCAATATGGTGAGAAACACTGAAACAGTCGAAAAATAAGAAAATCAAACTTGTAGTACCTGCAATATGGTGAGAAACCCTAAAAAATTCCAAAAATGAGAAAATCAAACTGTAGGATTTAGAATATGATGAGAAACCGTGAAAAAGTCAAA
Organism: Mus caroli; assembly: GCF_978045245.1. NCBI lineage: Eukaryota > Metazoa > Chordata > Mammalia > Rodentia > Muridae > Mus > Mus caroli. The sequence continues at coordinate 142,433 of NW_028227448.1, read as the reverse complement.
AAATGATTAAAATACACTGTAGAAGCTGGAATATGGTGAGTAAACCCTGAAAAAGTCGAAAAATAAGAAAATCACACTTGTAGAACCTCCAATATGGTGAGAAACCCTGAAAAAGTCGAAAAATGAGAAAATCACACTGTAGGACTTGGAATATGTTGAGAAACCCTGAAAAAGTCTTAAAATGAGAAAATCACACTGTAGGACTTGGAATAAGATGAGAAACCCTAAAAAAGTCGAAAAATGAGAAAAATAAACTGAAGGAGTTGGAATATGTTGAGAAACCCTGAAAAAGTCTTAAAATGAGAAAATCACACGGTAGGACCTGGAATATGGTGAGAAACTCTGAAAAAGTCAAAAAAAGAGAAAATCACACTCTAGGACTTGGAATATGATGAGAAACCCTGAAAAAGTCAAAAAATGAGAAAATCACACTGTAGTACCTGGAATATGGTGAGAAACCCTGAAAAAGTCTAAAAATGAGAAAATCAAACAGTAGGACCTGGAATATGGTGAGAAACCCTGAAAGATCGAAAAATAAGAAAATCAAACTTGAAGTACCTGCAATATGGTGAGAAACCCTGAAAAAGTCAAAAAATGAGAAAATCACAATATAGGACTTGGAATAAGATGAGAAACCGTGAAAAAGACAAAAAATGACAAAAACACACTGTAGGAGCTGGAATATGGTGAGAAACCCTGAAAAAGTCCGAAAATAAGAAATTCACACTTGTAGGACCTGCAATAATTGAGAAAACCTGAAAAAGTCGAAAAATGAGAAAATCACACTGTAGGACTTGGAATAAGATGAGAAACCGTGAAAAAGAAAAAAAAATGACAAAAACACACTGTAGGAGCTGGAATATTGTGAGAAACCCTGAAAAAGTTCAAAAATAAGAAATACACACTTATAGGATATGCAATATGGTGAGAGACCCTGAAAAAGTCTTAATATTAGAAAATCACACTGTAGGACTTGGGATATGGTGAGAAACCCTGAAAAACATGAAAAATTAGAAAATCAAACTGTAGGACCCGGAATATGCTGAGAATCCCTGAAAAATTCGAAAAATGCAAAAATCACACTATAGGACTTGGAATATGATGAGAAACCCTGAAAAAGTCCAAAAATAAGAAATTCACACTTGTAGGACCTGCAATATAGTGAGAAACCCTGAAACAGTCGAAAAATGAGAAAATCACACTGTAGAAGATCGAGTATGGTGAGCAACCCTGAAAAATTCAATAAATTAGAAAAATCACACTGTAGAACCTGGAATATGTTGAGAAACTCTGAAAAAGTCAAAAAATTAGAAAAATCAGACTGTAGGGCTTGGAATATGATGAGAAACCCTGAAAAACATGAAAAATGAGAAAAATCACACAATAGGATCTGCAGTATGGTGAGAAACACTGAAACAGTCGAAAAATAAGAAAATCAAACTTGTAGTACATGCAATATGGTGAGAAACCCTGAAAAATTCCAAAAATGAGAAAATCACACTGTAGGATTTGGAATATGATGAGAAACCATGAAAAAGTCAAAAAATGAGAATAATACACTGTAGGAGCTGGAATATGATGAGAAACCCTGAAAGAGTCGAAAAATAAGAAAACCACACTTGTAGGACCTCCAATATGGTGAAAAACCCTGAAAAAGTCGAAAAATGAGAAAATCACAGTGTAGGACCTGGAATATGGTGAGAAACCCTGAAAAAGTCGAAAAATGAGAAAATCACGCAGTAGGTCCTGAAATTTGGTCAGAAACACTGAAAAAGTGTAAAATAAGAAAATCACACTGTAGTACCTGGAATATGGTGAGAAACCCTGAAAAAGTCTTAAAATGAGAAAATCACACTTTAGGACATGGAATATGGTGAGAAACCTTGAAAAAGTCAAAAATGAGAAAAATCAAACTGTAGTAAAAGGAATATGGTGATAAAATCTGAAAAAGTTGAAAAATTAGAAAAATCACACTCTAGGACTTGGAATAAAATGAGAAACCCTGAAAAAGTCAAAAAATGAGAAAATCACACTGTAGGACTTGGAATATGATGAGAAACCCTGAAAAAGTCAAAAAATGAGAAAATCACACTGTAGGACTTGGAATAAAATAAGAAAGCGTGAAAAAGACAAAAAATGACAAAAGTACACGGTAGGAGATGGAATATGGAGAGAAACCGTTAAAAAGTAGAAAAATAAGATATACACACTTGTAGGACATGCAATATTGTGAGAGACCATGAAAAAGTCTTAAAATGAGAAAATCACACTGTAGTACCTGGAATATGGTGAGAAACCCTGAAAAAGTCCAAAAATAAGAAATTCACACGTGTAGGACCTGCAATATGGTGAGAAACCCTGAAAAAGTCGAAAAATGAGAAAATCACACTGTAGGACTTGGAATAAGATGAGACAACCTGAAAAAGTCAGAAAATGAGAAAATTTCACTGTAGGACTTGGAATAAGATGAGTAACCCTGAAAAAGTTGAAAAATGAGAAAATCACAATGTAGAAGATGGAATATGGTGAGCAATCCTGAAAAAGTCAAAAAATGAGAAAATCACACTGTGGAACCTGGAATATGGTGAGAAACTCTGAAAACGTCGAAAAATTGGAAAAATCACACTCTAGGACTTGGAATATGATGAGAAACCCTGAAAAAGTCAAAAATGAGAAAATCAGACTGTAGTAGCTGGAATATGGTGAGAAACATTGAAAAAGTCTCAAAATGAGAAAATCACACAGTTGGACCTGCAATATGGTGAGAAACACTGAAACAGTCGAAAAATAAGAAAATCAAACTTGTAGTACCTGCAATATGGTGAGAAACCCCTGAAAAATTCCAAAAATGAGAAATTCACACTGTAGGATTTAGAATATGATGAGAAACCGTGAAAAAGTCAAAAAATGAGAAAAATACACTGTAGAAGCTGGAATATGGTGAGTAAACCCTGAAAAAGTCGAAAAATAAGAAAATCACACTTGTAGAACCACCAATATGGTGAGAAACCCTGAAAAAGTTGAAAAATAAGAAAATCACACTTGTAGAACCTCCAATATGGTGGGAAACCCTGAAAAAGTCTAAAAATGAGAAAATCACACTGTAGGACCTGGAATATGGTGAGAAACCCTGAAAGATCGAAAAATAAGAAAATCAAACTTGTAGTACCTGCAATATGGTGAGAAACCCTGCAAAAGGCAAAAAATGAGAAAATCACAATATAGGACTTGGAATAAGATGAGAAACCGTGAAAAAGACAAAAAATGACAAAAACACACTGTAGGAGCTGGAATATGGTGAGAAACCCTAAAAAAGTCCAAAAATAAGAAATTCACACTTGTAGGACTTGCAATATGGTGAGAAACCCTGAAAAAGTCGAAAAATGAGAAAATCACGCAGTAGTACCTGGAATATGGTGAGAAACACTGAAAAATTCATACTTGTAGGACCTGCAATATGGTGAGGGCTCAACAATTAACAGCATTGTCTCCTCTTCCAGAGAACCTGGGATCAACTATCAGCCACTATATGGTGGCCCATCTCCAGTTCCAGGGGATCAGACAGACAGACAGACAGAGTTAAGGAACGCAGGCCTGCCTGGACTTTCTTTTTTTCTTATCATTTTTAAAAAATGATTATTTATTTATTTATTTATTTATTTATTAGATATAAGTACATGGTAGCAGTCTTCAGACACTCCAGAAGACGGTGTCAGATTCTGGACAATCTAAATCCCTCTTATGGTCTGCATACAGGTACATAAACACAGCCTCACATATACTTCTAAAAATTTAAGATGGGTGGGGCCACTTTACTGCTCAAAAATTAACAGCATTGTCTCATCTTCCAGAGAACCTGGGTTCAACTACCAGCAACTATATGGTGGCCCATCTCCAGTTCCAGGGGATCAGACAGACAGACAGACATACAGACAGATAGAGATAAGGATGGCAGGCCTGCCTGTTCTTTCTTTCTTTCTTATCCTTTTTAAGAAATGTTTATTTATTTATTAATGTATATTAGATATAAGTACACTGTAGCTGTCTTCAGACACTGAGGAAGAGGGTGTCAGATTCTGGAGAATCTAAATCCCTCTTATGGACTGCAAATGATGTACATAAGCACAGACTCACAATTACTTCCAAAAATTTAAAGATGTGTGGGGCCACTGAAAGGGCTCAACAATTAACAGCATTGTCTCCTCTTCCAGAGAACCTGGGATCAACTACCAGCAACTATATAATGGCCCATCTCCAGTTCCAGGGGATCAGACAGACAGACAGACAGACAGACTAGAATGGCAGGCCTGTCTGGTTTTTCATTCTTTCTTATCCTTTTTAAAACATCTTTCTTTCTTTCTTTCTTTCTTTCTTTCTTTCTTTCTTTCTTTCTTTCTTTCTTTCTTTATTTATTTATTTATTTATTAGATATAAGTACACTGTAGATGTCTTCAGACACTCCAGAAGAGGGTATCAGTTTCTGGAGAATCTAAATCACTCTTATGGTCTGCATACAATGTACATAAACACAGCCTCACATATACTTCTAAAAATTTAAAGATGGGTGGGGCCACTGAAAGGGCTCAACAATTAACAGCATTGTCTCCTCTTCCAGAGAACCTGGGATCAACTACCAGCAACTATATGGTGGCCCATCTCTAGTTTCAGGGGATCAGACAGACAGACTGACAGACAGAGATAAGGATGGCAGGCCTACCTGGTCTTTCTTTCCTTCTTATCCTTTTAAAAAAATGTTTATTTATTTATTTATGTATGTATTTATTAGATATAAGTACACAGTAGCTGTCTTCAGACACTCCAGAAGAGGGTGTCAGATTACGGAGAATCTAAATCCCTCTTATGGTCTGCATATGATGTATATAAACACAGCCTCACATATACTTCTAAAAATTTAAAGATGGGTGGGTCCACTTAAAGGGCTCAACAAATACCAGCATTGTCTCCTCTTCCAGAGAACCTGGGATCAACTACCAGCAAAAATATGGTGGCGCATCTCCAGTTTCAGGGGATCAGATAGACAGATAGACAAACAGACAAGGAAGGCAGGCCTGCTTGGTTTTTATTTCTTTCTTATCCTTTTTAAAACATGTTTATTTATTTATTTATGTATTTATTAGATATAAGTACACTCTAGCTGTCTTCAGACACTCCAGAAGAGGGTGTCAGATTCTGAAAAATCTAAATCCCTCTTATGGTCTGCATATGATGTACATAAACACAGCCTCACAAATTCTTCTAAAAATTTAAAGATGGGTGGGGCCACTGAAAGGGCTCAAAAATTAACAGCATTGTCTCATCTTGCAGAGAAACTGGGATCAACTACCAGCAACTATATGGTGGCCCATCTCCAGTTCCAGGGTATCAGACAGACAGACAGATAGACAGAGATTAGGATGGCAGGCCTGCCTGGTCTTTCTTTCTTTCTTTCTTATCCTTTTTAAAAAATGTATATTTATTTATTTATTTATTTATTTATTTATTTATTTATTTATTTATTTATTAGATATAAGTACACTGTAGTTGTCTTCAGTCACTCCAGAAGAGGGTGTCAGATTCTGGAGAATATAAATCCCTCTTATGGTCTGCATATGATGTACATAAACACAGCCTCACATATAGTTCTAAAAATTTAAAGATGGGTGGGGCCCCAGAAAGGGCTCAATAATTAACAGCATTGACTCCTCTTCCAGAGAACCTGGGATCAACAATGAGCAACTATATGGTGGCCCATCTTTCGTTCCAGTGGATCAGACAGACAGACAGACAGACAGAGATAAGGATGGCAGGCCTGCCTGGTCTTTCTTTTTTTCTTATCCTTTTTAAAAAATGTTTATTTATTTATGTATGTATATATTTATTTATTTATTTATGTATTTATTAGATATAAGTACAATGTAGCTGTCTTCAGACACTCCAGAAGAGGGTGTCAGATTCTGGAGAATCTAAATCCCTCTTATGGTCTGCATATGATGTACATAAACACAGCCTCACATATACTTCTAAAAATTTAAACATGGGTGGGGCTACTGAAAGAGCTCAACAACTAACAGCATTGTCTCCTCTTCCAGAGTACCTGGGATCAACTACCAGCAACTATATGGTGGCCCATCTCCAGTTCCAGGGGATCTGACAGATAGAGAGACAGACAGACAGACAGACAGACAAGGTGGCAGGCCTGCCTGGTCTTTCTTTCTTTCTTATCCTTTTTAAAAATGTTTATTAATTTATGTATGTATTTATTAGATAAAAGTACACGGTAGCTGTCTTCAAACACTCCCGAAGAGGGTGTCAGATTCTGGAGAATCTATATCCCTCTTATGATCTGCATATGATGTACATAAACACAGCCTCACATATACCTCTAAAAACTTAAAGATGGGTGGGGCCACTGAAAGGGCTCAACAATTAACAGCATTGTCTCCTCTTCCAGAGAACCTGGGATCAACTACCAGCAATTATATGGTGGCCCATCTCCAGTTCCGGGGATCAGACAGACAGACAGACAGACAAGGATGGCAGGCCTGCCTGGTCTCTCTTTCTTTATTATCCTTTTTAAAAAATGTTTATTTGTTTATTTATGAATTTATTAGATATAATTACACTGTAGCTGTCTTCAGACACTCCAGTAGAGGGTGTCAGATTCTGGAGAATCTAAATCCTTGTTATGGTCTGCATATGATATACATAAACAGAGACTCACATATACTTCTAAAAATTTAAAGATGGGTGGGACCACTGAAAGGGCTCAACAATTAACAGCATTATCTCCTCTCCAGAGAACCTGGGATCAACTACCATCAACTATATGGTGGCCCATCTCCAGTTTCAGGGGATCAGACAGACAGACAGACAAACAGACAAGGATGGCAGGCCTGCCTGGTTGTTCTTTCTTTCTTATCCTTTTTGAAAAAATGTTTATTTATTTATTTATGTATTTATTAGATATAAGTACACTGTAGAGGTCTTCAGACACTCCAGAAGAGGTTGTCAGATTCTGGAGAATCTAAATCCCTCTTATGGTCTGCATATGATGTACATAAACACAGACTCACATTTACTTCCAAAAATTTAAAGATGGGTGGGGCCACTGGAAGGGCTCAACAATTAACAGCATTGTCTCCTCTTCCAGAGAACCTGAGATCAACTCCCAGCAACTATATGGTGGCCCATTTCCAGGTCCAGGGAATCAGAAAGACAGATAGACAGACAGACAGAGATAAGGATGGCAGGCCTGCCTGGTATTTCTTTTTTTCTTATCAATTTTAAAAAAAGTTTATTTATTCATTTATTTATTTATTTATTTATTTATTTATTTATTTATTTATTAGAATAAGTACACTGTAGCTGTCTTCAGACACTCCAGAAGAGGGTGTCAGATTCTGGAGAATCTAAATCCCTCTTATAGTCTGCCTATGATGTACATAAACACAGCCTCACATACACTTCTAAAAATTTAAAGATGAGTGGGGCCACTAAAAGGGCTCAACAATTAACAGCATTGTCTCCTCTTCCAGAGAACCTGGGATCAACTATCAGCCACTATATGGTGGCCCATCTCCAGTTCCCCGGGATCAGACAGACAGACAGACAGACAGAGTTAAGGAACGCAGGCCTGCCTGGACTTTCTTTTTTTCTTATCATTTTTAAAAAATGATTATTTATTTATTTATTTATTTATTTATTTATTTATTTATTTATTTATTAGATATAAGTACATGGTAGCAGTCTTCAGACACTCCAGAAGACGGTGTCAGATTCTGGACAATCTAAATCCCTCTTATGGTCTGCATATGAGGTACATAAAAACAGCCTCACATATACTTCTAAAAATTTAAAGATGGGTGGGGCCACTTTACTGCTCAAAAATTAACAGCATTGTCTCCTCTTCCAGAGAACCTGGGTTCAACTACCAGCAACTATATGGTGGCCCATCTCCAGTTCCAGGGGATCAGACAGACAGACAGACATACAGACAGATAGAGATAAGGATGTCAGGCCTGCCTGGTCTTTCTTTCTTTCTTATCCTTTTTAAAACATCTTTCTTTCTTTCTTTCTTTCTTTCTTTCTTTCTTTCTTTCTTTCTTTCTTTCTTTCTTTCTTTCTTTCTTTCTTTCTTTCTTTCTTTCTTAGATATAAGTACACTGTAGATGTCTTCAGACACTCCAGAAGAGGGTATTAGTTTCTGGAGAATCTAAATCCCTCTTATGGTCTGCATACAATGTACATAAACACAGCCTCACATATGCTTCTAAAAATTTAAAGATGGGTGGGGCCACTGAAAGGGCTCAACAATTAACAGCATTGTCTCCTCTTCCAGAGAACCTGGGATCAACTACCAGCAACTATATGGTGGCCCATCTCTAGTTCCAGGGGATCAGACAGACAGACTGACAGACAGAGATAAGGATGGCAGGCCTACCTGGTCTTTCTTTCCTTCTTATCCTTTTAAAAAATGTTTATTTATTTATTTATGTATGTATTTATTAGATATAAGTACACAGTAGCTGTCTTCAGACACTCCAGAAGAGGGTGTCAGATTACGGAGAATCTAAATCCCTCTTATGGTCTGCATATGATGTATATAAACACAGCCTCACATATACTTCTAAAAATTTAAAGATGGGTGGGGCCACCTAAAGGGCTCAACAAATACCAGCATTGTCTCCTCTTCCAGAGAACCTGGGATCAACTACCAGCAAAAATATGGTGGCGCATCTCCAGTTTCAGGGGATCAGATAGACAGATAGACAAACAGACAAGGAAGGCAGGTCTGCTTGGTTTTTATTTCTTTCTTATCCTTTTTAAAACATGTTTATTTATTTATTTATGTATTTATTAGATATAAGTACATTCTAGCTGTCTTCAGACACTCCAGAAGAGGGTGTCAGATTCTGAAAAATCTAAATCCCTCTTATGGTCTGCATATGATGTAAATAAACACAGCCTCACAAATTCTTCTAAAAATTTAAAGATGGGTGGGGCCACTGAAAGGGCTCAAAAATTAACAGCATTGTCTCCTCTTGCAGAGAAACTGGGATCAACTACCAGCAACTATATGGTGGCCCATCTCCAGTTCCAGGGTATCAGACAGACAGACAGATAGACAGAGATAAGGATGGCAGGCCTGCCTGGTCTTTCTTTCTTTCTTTCTTATCCATTTTTAAAAATGTTTATATATTTATTTATTTATTTATTTATTTATTTATTTATTTATTAGATATAAGTACACTGTAGTTGTCTTCAGTCACTCCAGAAGAGGGTGTCAGATTCTGGAGAATATAAATCCCTCTTATGGTCTGCATATGATGTACATAAACACAGCCTCACATATACTTCTAAAAATTTAAAGATGGGTGGGGCCCCAGAAAGGGCTCAATAATTAACAGCATTGACTCCTCTTCCAGAGAACCTGGGATCAACAATGAGCAACTATATGGTGGCCCATCTTTCGTTCCAGTGGATCAGACAGACAGACAGACAGACAGAGATAAGGATGGCAGGCCTGCCTGGTCTTTCTTTTTTTCTTATCCTTTTTAAAAAATGTTTATTTATTTATGTATGTATATATTTATTTATTTATTTATGTATTTATTAGATATAAGTACAATGTAGCTGTCTTCAGACACTCCAGAAGAGGGTGTCAGATTCTGGAGAATCTAAATCCCTCGTATGGTCTGCATATGATGTACATAAACACAGCCTCACATATACTTCTAAAAATTTAAAGATGGGTGGGGCTACTGAAAGGGCTCAACAACTAACAGCATTGTCTCCTCTTCCAGAGTACCTGGGATCAACTACCAGCAACTATATGGTGGCCCATCTCCAGTTCCAGGGGATCTGACAGATAGAGAGACAGACAGACAGACAGACAGACAAGGTGGCAGGCCTGCCTGGTCTTTCTTTCTTTCTTATCCTTTTTAAAAATGTTTATTAATTTATGTATGTATTTATTAGATAAAAGTACACGGTAGCTGTCTTCAAACACTCCCGAAGAGGGTGTCAGATTCTGGAGAATCTATATCCCTCTTATGATCTGCATATGATGTACATAAACACAGCCTCACATATACCTCTAAAAACTTAAAGATGGGTGGGGCCACTGAAAGGGCTCAACAATTAACAGCATTGTCTCCTCTTCCAGAGAACCTGGGATCAACTACCAGCAATTATATGGTGGCCCATCTCCAGTTCCGGGGATCAGACAGACAGACAGACAGACAAGGATGGCAGGCCTGCCTGGTCTCTCTTTCTTTATTATCCTTTTTAAAAAATGTTTATTTGTTTATTTATGAATTTATTAGATATAATTACACTGTAGCTGTCTTCAGACACTCCAGTAGAGGGTGTCAGATTCTGGAGAATCTAAATCCTTGTTATGGTCTGCATATGATATACATGAACAGAGACTCACATATACTTCTAAAAATTTAAAGATGGGTGGGACCACTGAAAGGGCTCAACAATTAACAGCATTATCTCCTCTCCAGAGAACCTGGGATCAACTACCATCAACTATATGGTGGCCCATCTCCAGTTCCAGGGGATCAGACAGACAGACAGAGAAACAGACAAGGATAAGGATGGCATGCCTGCCTGGTCTTTCTTTCTTTCTTATCCATTTTTAAAAATGTTTATTTATTTATTTATTTATTTATTTATTTATGTATTTATTAGATATAAGTATACTGTAGCTGTCTTCAGACACTCCAGAATAGGGTGTCAGATTCTGGAGAATCTAAATCCCTCTTATGGTCTGCATATGATGTACATAAACACAGCCTCACATATACTTCTAAAAATTTAAAGATGGGTAGGACCACTGAAAGGGCTCAACAATTAACATCATTGTCTCCTCTTCCAGAGAACCTGGGATCAACTACCAGCAACTATATGGTGGCCCATCTGCAGTTCCAAAGGATCAGACAGACAGACAGACAGACAGAGATAAGGATGGCAGGCCTGCCTGGTCTTTCTTTTTTTCTTATCCTTTTTAAAAAATGTTTATTTATTTATGTATGTATATATTTATTTATTTATTTATGTATTTATTAGATATAAGTACAATGTAGCTGTCTTCAGACACTCCAGAAGAGGGTGTCAGATTCTGGAGAATCTAAATCCCTCGTATGGTCTGCATATGATGTACATAAACACAGCCTCACATATACTTCTAAAAATTTAAAGATGGGTGGGGCTACTGAAAGGGCTCAACAACTAACAGCATTGTCTCCTCTTCCAGAGTACCTGGGATCAACTACCAGCAACTATATGGTGGCCCATCTCCAGTTCCAGGGGATCTGACAGATAGAGAGACAGACAGACAGACAGACAGACAAGGTGGCAGGCCTGCCTGGTCTTTCTTTCTTTCTTATCCTTTTTAAAAATGTTTATTAATTTATGTATGTATTTATTAGATAAAAGTACACGGTAGCTGTCTTCAAACACTCCCGAAGAGGGTGTCAGATTCTGGAGAATCTATATCCCTCTTATGATCTGCATATGATGTACATAAACACAGCCTCACATATACCTCTAAAAACTTAAAGATGGGTGGGGCCACTGAAAGGGCTCAACAATTAACAGCATTGTCTCCTCTTCCAGAGAACCTGGGATCAACTACCAGCAATTATATGGTGGCCCATCTCCAGTTCCGGGGATCAGACAGACAGACAGACAGACAAGGATGGCAGGCCTGCCTGGTCTCTCTTTCTTTATTATCCTTTTTAAAAAATGTTTATTTGTTTATTTATGAATTTATTAGATATAATTACACTGTAGCTGTCTTCAGACACTCCAGTAGAGGGTGTCAGATTCTGGAGAATCTAAATCCTTGTTATGGTCTGCATATGATATACATGAACAGAGACTCACATATACTTCTAAAAATTTAAAGATGGGTGGGACCACTGAAAGGGCTCAACAATTAACAGCATTATCTCCTCTCCAGAGAACCTGGGATCAACTACCATCAACTATATGGTGGCCCATCTCCAGTTCCAGGGGATCAGACAGACAGACAGAGAAACAGACAAGGATAAGGATGGCATGCCTGCCTGGTCTTTCTTTCTTTCTTATCCATTTTTAAAAATGTTTATTTATTTATTTATTTATTTATTTATGTATTTATTAGATATAAGTATACTGTAGCTGTCTTCAGACACTCCAGAATAGGGTGTCAGATTCTGGAGAATCTAAATCCCTCTTATGGTCTGCATATGATGTACATAAACACAGCCTCACATATACTTCTAAAAATTTAAAGATGGGTAGGACCACTGAAAGGGCTCAACAATTAACATCATTGTCTCCTCTTCCAGAGAACCTGGGATCAACTACCAGCAACTATATGCTGGCCCATCTGCAGTTCCAGGGGATCAGACAGACAGACAGACAGACAGAGATAAGGATGGCAGGCCTGCCTGGTCTTTCTTTCTTTCTTATCCTTTAAAAAATGTTTATTTATTTATGTATTTATTATATATAAGTACACTGTAGCTGTCTACAGACACTCCAGAAGAGTGTGTTAGATTCTAGAGAATCTAAATCCCTCTTATGGTCTGTGTATGATGTACATAAACACAGCCTCACATATACTGAGCTGAGGTGTCACAGGCCAACTGCTGGAATTTCTGAGTACCACCTAGAGAGAGAAAACCTATGCTGTGGTTGTTTAATTTATGTATTTTATTATTTCTATTTGTTGTTTTGTTTTGTTTTATTTGTTTTTAGAGAAGGCCTCAGTCTGTAGCTCTGGCTGACCCAGGACTGCCTACCTGTGTTAATTAGGGTTTCACAGCTGAGAACAGACACCAAGAGCAAGGTAAGGTTTAGAAAACCCGACCTTCAGTGGTGGCTCAAGCTCTTAATGAGAGCACTCTGTAGGCAGAGGCAGTAAGTTTCTGAGTTCGAGGCCACCCTGGTGAAAGAAAGGGTTAGGCAGGGCTAGGATAGGCTATAGGGTAGGCTATAGGGTAGGCTATAGGGTAGGCTAGAGTAGGCTATAGGGTAGGCTATAGGGTAGGCTATAGGGTAGGCTATAGGGTAGGCTATAGGGTAGGCTAGGGGAAAGAAAGAGAGAAAGAGAGAAAGAAAGAGAGAAAGAGAGAAAGAGAGAAAGAAAGAGAGAGAGAAAGAGAAGAAAGAAAGAAAGAAAGAAAGAAAGAGGTTTTATAAAAAGTGTTAAAGTTTTTAAAAATTAAAAAAAAAAAATACCAGATCACCATCACACAGCATTAGCTGTCTTCAGGTGTATCCTTTCAGCCTCCAAAACAAAAAGCAATGGCTGGCTGTCTTCAGGTGTATCCTATACTCCAGTCTTATTTCCAACCTAAGAGCTGGGCTGAGCTGCCTCATTATGTAATTGCAAAACTTCCTTGGTTTGTCTTTTCCATTTCTAAGACTAACAGGCCTTTTTCTATTTAGAGAATATGCTCATGACTGTACTTTAGATATAGTAAATATAACTGTTGCTTATAAAACTTGTTTTCTAGGAATTTTTAAAGGGCAATGGCAGAGTTTATTTTTTAAAAATATTTTGCATTTATTTATTTGTGTGAGTGATGAAGCTCAGGTCTTCAAACTCGTCAGGAGGTATGATTACCTCCCCTCTCTCTCAACCCCTCTCTCTCCTCTCTCAATGATTGTGTAAGAATGTTTTGCATGTGTATGCTGTGCCCACAGACTCCAGAACAGAGTATTAGATCCCCTGGAACTGGAGATGGGCCACCATATATAATACTGGTAATTGAGCCCAGGTTCTCTGGAAGAGGAGACAATGCTCTTAATTGTTGAGCCCTCTCTGTAGCCACATCTTTCTTTTTTTTTTTTTGAGTATATGTGAGGCTGTGTTTATATACATCATATGCAGACAATAAGAATAATTTAGATTCTTCAGAATCTGACACCCTCTTCTGGACTGTCTGAAGATAGCTACAGCATACTTAAATATAATAAATAAATAAATCTTTAAAAAGAAAAGGAAAAGTAAAAAAGAAAGAACAGGCCTGCCATATGCATGTTCATAGAGGAAAATGGAAGAGACCCCAATCTAACCTCAGCAGGGTGCTTCCTTCTGGATGGTAGCTCACAGTTTCATCCCAGCAAGACAGGCAAATCACTGAGTTCAAGGACAGTAAGGTTCAGGACAGCCAAGGTTAGGAAGGAAAAGGGTCTATGTTGAGAATACAAACCTACAAAACAACAACTAGGAAAAAGAAGTGACAGTGTAACTTGGGGTAGGGTACCAACAAGAGAAAGCTTTCTGTTACCACTTACAAACACCAGTAGCCTTGCACCCTTCTGCCCAGGTCCCTGCCTTCCTTTCTAGGAATTCTAAGGATGCCAGGGTGTGGGGGAATCCAGATTAACTTTTTAATAACAAAGACTTGGTCTTTGATGTCTATAGGAAGCCCTTCTCAGTGACTTTAACTACCACTGAACTTTCAGGGCTGTGACTCAACTGTAACAAGGAACAGAGCTAAGAACCTGCAGCCTTTGAAAACAACTATTTTTTTAAAGTGGGGGACACAAATCAGCAGTAGAACCCCTCAGGTTCAGCCATAATACTTGTTAGGGAAACAGCCTCAATGTCCGGAGCTGAGGTCTCATGGGTGAACTGCTTCAAACTCTGAGTATCATTGAAAGAAAGAAAAGATATCATGTGGTTTCTTAATTTATTTATTTTATTATTTCTATTTTTTTTGTTTTCTTTTGTTTTGTTTTAGAAAAGGCCTCAGTCTGTAGCTATGGCTGACCTAGGACAGACTACATGTGTTAATTAGGGTTTCACAGTTGAGAAACAGACCATACCTATGTAAGACTTAGAAAACCCAACAGTCAGTGGTGGCTCGAGCTCTTAATGAGAGCACTCTGGAGGCAGAGGCAGTCAGTTTCTGAGTTCGAGGCCAGCCTGGTTAAAGACAGGGATAGGCAGGGCTAGGCAAGGCAGGGCTGGGCTAGGCTAGGCTAGGCAAGGGGCTGGGCTAGGCAAGGCAAGGGGCTAGGCTAGGCAACGCAAGGGGCTAGGCAAGACAGACAGACAGAGAAAAAGACAGACAAGGATGGAAGCCTGCCTGGTTTTTCTTTCTTTCTTATCCCTTTTAAAAAATGTATATTTATTTATTTATTTATTTATTTATTTATTTATTTATTTATTTATGTATTTATTAGATATAAGTACACTGTAGCTGTCTTCAGACACTCCAGAAGAGGGTTTCAGATTCTGGAGAATCTATATCCCTCTTATGGTCTGCATATGATGTACATAAACACAGCCTCACATATACTTCTAAAAATTTAAAGATGGGTAGGACCACTGAAAGGGCTCAACAATTAACAGCATTGTCTCCTCTTCCAGAGAACCTGGGATCAACTACCAGCAACTATATGGTGGCCCATCTCCAGTTCCAGGGGATCAGACAGACAGACAGAGATACAGACAGATAGAGTTAAGGATGGCAGGCCTACCTGGTCTTTCATTCTTTCTTATCCTTTTAAAAAATGTTTATTTATTTATTTATTTATTTATTTATTTATTTATTCGATATAAGTACACTGTAGCTGTCTTCAGACACTCCAGAAGAGGGTGTCAGATTCTGGAGAATCTAAATCCCTCTTATGGTCTGCATATGATGTACATGAACACAGCCTCACATATACTTATAAAAATTTAAAGATGGGTGGGGCCACTGAAAGGGCTCAAAAATTAACAGCATTGTCTCCTCTTCCAGAGAACCTGGGATCAACTACCAGCAACTATATGGTGGCCCATCTCCAGTTCCAGGCGATCAGACAGACAAACAGACATACAGACAAGGATGGCAGGCCTTCTGGTTTTTATTTCCTTCTTATCCGTTTAAAAAGGTTTATTTATTTATTTATGAATTTATTATATATAAGTACACTGTAGCTGTCTTCAGACACTCAGGAAGAGGGTGTCAGATTCTGGAGAATCTAAGTCCCTCTTATGATATGCATATGATGTACATAAAAACAGCTTCACATTTATTTCTAAAAATTTAAAGATGGGTGGGGCCACTGTGAGGGCTCAACAATTAACAGCATTGTCTCCTCTTCCAGAGAACCTGGGATCAACTAACAGCAACTATATGGTGGCCCATCTCCAGATCCAGGGGATCAGAGAGACAGACAGACAGACAGACAGACAAGGATGGCAGGCCTGCCTGGTTTTTCTTTCTTTCTTATCCTTTTTAAAACATGTTTATTTATTTATTTATGTATTTATTAGATATAAGTACACTGTAGCTGTCTTCAGACACTCCAGAAGAGGGTATCAGATTCTGGAGAATATAAATCCCTCTTATGGTCTACATACAATGTACATAAACACAGCCTCACATATACTTCTAAAAATTTAAAGATGTGTGGGGCCACTGAAAGGGCTCAACAATTAACAGCATTGTCTCCTCTTCCAGAGAACCTGGGATTAAACTACCAGCAACTATGTGGTGGCCCATCTCCAGTTCCAGGGGATCAGACAGACAGACAGACAGACAGACAGAGATAAGGATGGCAGGCCTGCTAGTCTTTCTTTTTTTCTTATCCTTTTTAAAAAATGTTTATTTATTTATTTATTTATTTATTTATTTATTTATTTATTAGATATAAGTACACTGTAGCTGTCTTCAGACACTCCAGAAGAGGGTGTTTGATTATGCAGAACGTAAATCCCATTTATGTTCTGCATATGATGTACATAAACACAGCCTAATATATTCTTCTAAAAATTTAAAGATGGTTGGGGCCACTGAAAGGAACCAACAATTAACAGCATTGTCTCCTCTTCCAGAGAACCTGGGACCAACTACCAGCAACTATATGGTGGCCCATCTCCAGTTCCAGGGGATCAGACAGACAGAGAGACAGACAGACAGAGATAAGGATGGCAGGCCTGCCTGATTTTTCTTTCTTTCTTATCCTTATAAAAAATGTTTATTTATTTGTTTATTTGTTTATTTATTTATTTATTTATTTATTTATTTATTTATCAGATATAAGTACACTGTAGCTGTCTTCAGACTCTCCAGAAGAGGGTGTCAGATTCTGGAGAATCTATATCCCTCTTATGGTCTGCATATGATGTACATGAACACAGCCTCACATATACTTCTAAAAATTTAAAGATGGGTGGGGCCACTGAAAGGGCTCAAAAATTAACAGCATTGTCTCCTCTTCCAGAGAACCTGGGATCAACTACCAGCAACTATATGGTGGCCCATCTCGAGTCCAAGGGGATCAGACAGACTGTAGACAGACAGAAAGACAGACAGAGATAAGGATGGCAGGCCTGCCTGGTCTTTCTTTCTTTCTTATCCTGTTTAAAAAATGTTTATTTATTTATTTATTTATTTATTTATTTATTTATTTATTTAATATAAGTACACTGTAGCTGTCTTCAGACACTCCAGAAAAGGGTGTCAGATTCTGGAGAATCTAAATCACATTTATGGTCTGCATAAGATGTACATAAACACAGCCTCACATATACTTCTAAATATTTAAAGATGGGTGGCGCCACTGAAAGGGCTCAACAATTAACAGCATTGTATCCTCTTCCAGAGGACCTGGGATCAACTACCAGCAACACTATGGTGGCCCATCTACAGTTCCAGGGTATCAGACAGACAGACAGACAGACAGACAGAGATAAGGGTGGCAGGCCTGCCCGGTCTTTCTTACTTTCTTATCCTTTTAAAAAAATGTTTATTTATTTATTTATTTATTTATTTATTCATTTATTTATTTATTTATGTATTTATTAGATATAAGAAAACTGTAGCTGTCTTCAGACTCTCCAGAAGAGGGTGTCAGATTCTGGAGAATCTATATCCCTCTTATGGTTTGCATATGATGTACATGAACACAGCCTCACATATACTTCTAAAATTTTAAAGATGGGTGGAGCCACAGAAAGGGCTCAACAATTAACAGCATTGTCTCCTCTTCCAGAGAACCTTGGATAAACTACCAGCAACTATATGGTGGCCCATCTCCAGTTCTAGGGTATCACACAGACAGACAGACAGACAGAGATAAGGGTGGCAGGCTTGCCTGGTCTTTCTTTCTGTCTTATCCTTTTTAAAAAATGTTTATTCATTTATTTATTTATTTATTTATTTATTTATGTATTTATTAGATATAAGTACACTGTAGCTGTCTTCAGAAAATACAGAAGAGGGTGTCAGATTCTGGAGAATCTAAATCCCTCTTATGGTCTGCATATGATGTACATAAACACAGCCTCACATACCCTTCTAAAAATTTAAAGATGTGTGGGGCCACTGAAAGGGCTCAACAATTAACAGCATTGTCTCCTCTTCCAGAGAACCTGGGATCAACTACCAGCAACTATATGGTGGCCTATCTCCAGTTCCAAAGGATCATATAGATAGACAGACAGACAGACAGAGATAAGGATGGCAGGACTTCCTGGTGTTTCTTTCTTTCTTATCCTTTTTAAAAAATGTTTATTTATTTATTTATTCATGTATTTATTATATTTATGTACACTGTAGCTGTCTTCAGACACTCCAGAAGAGGGTGTCAGTTTCTGGAGAATCTAAATCACTCTTATGGTCTGAATATGATGTACATAAACACAGCCTCAGATATACTTATAAAAATTTAATGAAGGATGGGGCCACTGAAAGGGCTCAATAATTTACAGCATTGTCTCCTCTTCCAGAGAACCTTGGATAAACTACCAGCAACTATATGGTGGCCCATATCCAGTACCAGAGGATCAGACAGACAGACAGGCAGACAGACAGAGATAAGGATGGCAGGCCTGCCAGGTCTTTCTTTCTTTCTTGTCCTTTTTTAAAAATGTTTATTTATTTATGTATTTATTATATATAAGTACTCTGTAGATATCTACAGACACTCCAGAAGAGGGTGTCAGATTCTGAAGAATCTAAAACCATCTTATGGTCTGCATATGATGTACATGAACACAGCCTCAGATATACTTCTAAAAATTTAAAGATGGGTGGGGCCACTGAAAGGGCTCAACAATTAACAGCATTGTCTCCTCTTCCAGAGAACCTGGGATCAACTACCAGCAACTATATGGTGACCTATCTTCAGTTCCAAAGGATCATATAGAGAGACAGACAGACAGACAGAAATGAGGATGGCAGGCCTGCCTGGTCTTTCTTTCTTTCTTATCCATTTGAAAAAATGTTTACTTATTAATTACTTAATTAATTAATTTATTTATTTATTTATTAGATATAAGTACACTGTAGCTGTCTTCAGACACTCCAGAAAAGGGTGTGAGATTCTGGAGAATCTAAATACCTCTTATGGTCTGCATATGATGTACATAAACACAGACTCAAGTATACTTCTAAAAATTTAAAGATGGGTGGGGCCAAAGAATGGGCTCAACAATTAACAGTGTTGTCTCCTCTTCCAGAGAACCTGGGATCAACTACCAGCAACTATATGGTGGCCCATATGCAGTTCCAGGGATCAGACAGACAGACAGACAGACAGACAGACAGACAGAGATAAGGATGGCAGGCCTGCCTGGTCTTTCTTTCTTACTTATCCTGTTTAAAAAATGTTTATTTATTTATTTATTTATTTATGTATTTATTAGATATAAGTACACGGTAGCTGTCTTCAGACACTCCAGAAGAGGGTGTCAGATTCTGGAGAATTTAAATCACTCTTATGGTCTGCATATGATGTACATAAATACAGCCTCACATTTACCTCTAAAAATTTAAAGATGGGTAGGGCCACTGAGAGGGCTCAACAATTAACAGCATTGTCTCCTCTTCCAGAGAACATTGAATAAACTACCAGCAACTATATGGTGGCCCATCTCCAGTTCCAGGGTATCAGACAGACAGACAGAGAGACCGAGATAAGGATGGAGGCCTGCCTGGTCTTTCTTTCTTTCTTATACTTTAAAAAAATGTTTATTTATTTATTTATTTATTTATTTATTTATTTATTTATTTATTTATTTATTAGAAATAAGTACACTGTAGCTGTCTTCAGACACTCTAGAAGAGGGTCTCATCACCTGGAGAATCTAAATCCCTCTTATGGTCTTCATATGATGTACATAAACACAGCCTCACATATACTTCTAAAAATTTAAAGATGGGTGGGCCCACTGAAAGGGCTCAACAATTAACAGCATTGTCTCTTCTTCCAGAGAACGTGGGATCAACTACCAGCAACTATATGATGGCCCATCTCAAGTTCCAGGGGATAAGACAGACAGACAGACAGACAGAGATAAGGATGGCAGGCCTGCCTGATTTTTCTTTCTTTCTTATCCTTTTAAAAAATGTTTATTTATTTGTTTATTTGTTTATTTATTTATTTATTTATTTATTTATTTATCAGAAATAAGTACACTGTAGCTGTCTTCAGACTCTCCAGAAGAGGGTGTCAGATTCTGGAGAATCTATATCCCTCTTATGGTCTGCATATGATGTACATGAACACAGCCTCACATATACTTCTAAAAATTTAAAGATGGGTGGGGCCACTGAAAGGGCTCAAAAATTAACAGCATTGTCTCCTCTTCCAGAGAACCTGGGATCAACTACCAGCAACTATATGGTGGCCCATCTCGAGTCCAAGGGGATCAGACAGACTGTAGACAGACAGAAAGACAGACAGAGATAAGGATGGCAGGCCTGCCTGGTCTTTCTTTCTTTCTTATCCTGTTTAAAAAATGTTTATTTATTTATTTATTTATTTATTTATTTATTTATTTATTTAATATAAGTACACTGTAGCTGTCTTCAGACACTCCAGAAGAGGGTGTCAGATTCTGGAGAATCTAAATCACATTTATGGTCTGCATAAGATGTACATAAACACAGCCTCACATATACTTCTAAATATTTAAAGATGGGTGGCGCCACTGAAAGGGCTCAACAATTAACAGCATTGTATCCTCTTCCAGAGAACCTGGGATCAACTACCAGCAACACTATGGTGGCCCATCTACAGTTCCAGGGTATCAGACAGACAGACAGACAGACAGACAGAGATAAGGGTGGCAGGCCTGCCCGGTCTTTCTTACTTTCTTATCCTTTTAAAAAAATGTTTATTTATTTATTTATTTATTTATTCATTTATTTATTTATTTATGTATTTATTAGATATAAGAAAACTGTAGCTGTCTTCAGACACTCCAGAAGAGGGTGTCAGATTCTGGAGAATCTAAATCCCTCTTATGGTCTGCATATGATGTACATAAACACAGCCTCACATATACTTCTAAAATTTTAAATACGGGTGGAGCCACAGAAAGGGCTCAACAATTAACAGCATTGTCTCCTCTTCCAGAGAACCTTGGATAAACTACCAGCAACTATATGGTGGCCCATCTCCAGTTCTAGGGTATCACACAGACAGACAGACAGACAGAGATAAGGGTGGCAGGCTTGCCTGGTCTTTCTTTCTGTCTTATCCTTTTTAAAAAATGTTTATTTATTTATTTATTTATTTATTTATTTATTTATTTATTTATTTATGTATTTATTAGATATAAGTACACTGTAGCTGTCTTCAGAAAATACAGAAGAGGGTGTCAGATTCTGGAGAATCTAAATCCCTCTTATGGTCTGCATATGATGTACATAAACACAGCCTCACATACCCTTCTAAAAATTTAAAGATGGGTGGGGCCACTGAAAGGGCTCAACAATTAACAGCATTGTCTCCTCTTCCAGAGAACCTGGGATCAACTACCAGCAACTATATGGTGGCCTATCTCCAGTTCCAAAGGATCATATAGATAGACAGACAGACAGACAGAGATAAGGATGGCAGGACTTCCTGGTGTTTCTTTCTTTCTTATCCTTTTTAAAAAATGTTTATTTATTTATTTATTCATGTATTTATTATATTTACGTACACTGTAGCTGTCTTCAGACACTCCAGAAGAGGGTGTCAGTTTCTGGAGAATCTAAATCACTCTTATGGTCTGAATATGATGTACATAAACACAGCCTCAGATATACTTATAAAAATTTAATGAAGGGTGGGGCCACTGAAAGGGCTCAATAATTTACAGCATTGTCTCCTCTTCCAGAGAACCTTGGATAAACTACCAGCAACTATATGGTGGCCCATATCCAGTACCAGAGGATCAGACAGACAGACAGGCAGACAGACAGAGATAAGGATGGCAGGCCTGCCAGGTCTTTCTTTCTTTCTTGTCCTTTTTAAAAAATGTTTATTTATTTATGTATTTATTATATATAAGTACTCTGTAGCTATCTACAGACACTCCAGAAGAGGGTGTCAGATTCTGAAGAATCTAAAACCATCTTATGGTCTGCATATGATGTACATAAACACAGCCTCACATATACTTCTAAAAATTTAAAGATGGGTGGGGCCACTGAAAGGGCTCAACAATTAACAGCATTGTCTCCTCTTCCAGAGAACCTGGGATCAACTACCAGCAACTATATGGTGGCCCATCTCCAGTTCCAGGGGATCAGACAGACAGACAGAGATACAGACAGATAGAGTTAAGGATGGCAGGCCTACCTGGTCTTTCATTCTTTCTTATCCTTTTAAAAAATGTTTATTTATTTATTTATTTATTTATTTATTTATTTATTTATTCGATATAAGTACACTGTAGCTGTCTTCAGACACTCCAGAAGAGGGTGTCAGATTCTGGAGAATCTAAATCCCTCTTATGGTCTGCATATGATGTACATGAACACAGCCTCACATATACTTATAAAAATTTAAAGATGGGTGGGGCCACTGAATGGGCTCAAAAATTAACAGCATTGTCTCCTCTTCCAGAGAACCTGGGATCAACTACCAGCAACTATATGGTGGCCCATCTCCAGTTCCAGGCGATCAGACAGACAGACAGACATACAGACAAGGATGGCAGGCCTTCTGGTTTTTATTTCTTTCTTATCCGTTTAAAAAGGTTTATTTATTTATTTATGAATTTATTATATATAAGTACACTGTAGCTGTCTTCAGACACTCAGGAAGAGGGTGTCAGATTCTGGAGAATCTAAGTCCCTCTTATGATATGCATATGATGTACATAAAAACAGCTTCACATTTATTTCTAAAAATTTAAAGATGGGTGGGGCCACTGTGAGGGCTCAACAATTAACAGCATTGTCTCCTCTTCCAGAGAACCTGGGATCAACTACCAGCAACTATATGGTGGCCCATCTCCAGATCCAGGGGATCAGAGAGACAGACAGACAGACAGACAGACAAGGATGGCAGGCCTGCCTGGTTTTTCTTTCTTTCTTATCCTTTTTAAAACATGTTTATTTATTTATTTATGTATTTATTAGATATAAGTACACTGTAGCTGTCTTCAGACACTCCAGAAGAGGGTATCAGATTCTGGAGAATATAAATCCCTCTTATGGTCTACATACAATGTACATAAACACAGCCTCACATATACTTCTAAAAATTTAAAGATGTGTGGGGCCACTGAAAGGGCTCAACAATTAACAGCATTGTCTCCTCTTCCAGAGAACCTGGGATTAAACTACCAGCAACTATGTGGTGGCCCATCTCCAGTTCCAGGGGATCAGACAGACAGACAGACAGACAGACAGAGATAAGGATGGCAGGCCTGCTAGTCTTTCTTTTTTTCTTATCCTTTTTAAAAAATGTTTATTTATTTATTTATTTATTTATTTATTTATTTATTTATTCATTTATTTATTAGATATAAGTACACTGTAGCTGTCTTCAGACACTCCAGAAGAGGGTATCAGATTCTGGAGAATCTAAATACCTCTTATGGTCTGCATATGATGTACATAACACAGCCTCACATATATTTCTAAATATTTAAAGATGTGTGGGGCCACTGAAAGGGCTCAACAATTAACAGCATTGTCTCCTCTTCCAGAGAACCTGGATCAACTACCAGCAACTATATGGTGGCCCATCTCCAGTTCCAGGGAATCAGACAGACAGACAGACAGACAGATATAAGGATGGAAGGCCTGCCTGGATTTTCTTTCTTTATTATCCTTATTTAAAAATGTTTATTTGTTTATTTATGTATTTATTAGACATAAGTACACTGTAGCTGTCTTCAGACACTCCAGAAGAGGGTGTCATATGCTGGAGAATCTAAATCCCTCTTATGGTCTGCATTTGATGTACATAAACATAGCCTCACATATACTTCTAAAAATTTAAAGATGGGTGGGGCCACTGAAAGGGCTCAACAATTAACAGCATTGTCTCCTTTTCCAGAGAACCTGGGATCAACTACCAGCAACTATATGGTGTCCCATCGCCAGTTACAGGGGATCAGACAGACAGACAGACAGACAGAAAGTGATAAGGATGGCAGGCCTGCATGGTCTTTCTTTCTTTCTTCTCCGTTTAAAAAAATGTTTATTTATTTATTTTTATTTATTTATTTATTTATTTATTTATTTATTTATTTATTTATTTATTTTTAATGTATTTATTAGATATAAGTACACAATACTTGTCTTCAGACACTCCAGAAGAGGTTGTCAGATTCTGGAAAATCTAAATCCCTCTTATGGTCTGCATATGATGTACATAAACACAGCCTCACATATACTTCTAAAAATTTAAAGATGGGTGGGGCCACTAAAAGGGATCAACAATTAACAGCATTGTCTCCTCTTCCAGAGAACCTGGGATCAATAACCAGTAATTATATGGTGGCCCATCTCCAGTTCCAGGGGATCAGACAGACACACAGACAGACAGACAGAGATAAGGATGGCAGGCCTGCCTGGTCTTTCTTTCTTTCTTATCATTTTAAAAAAGGTTTATTTATTTATTTATGTATTTTTTAGATATAAGTACACAATAGCTATCTTCAGACACTCCAGAAGAAGGTGTTTGATTCTGCAGAACGTAAATCCCATTTATGTTCTGCATATGATGTACATAAACACAGCCTCACATATTTTTCTAAAAATTTAAAGATGGTTGGGGCCACTGAAAGGAACCAACAATTAACAGCATTGTCTCCTCTTCCAGAGAACCTGGGATCAACTACCAGCAACTATATGTTGGCCCATCTCCAGTTTCAGGGGATCAGACAGACAAACAGACAGACAGAAAGACAGAGATAAGGATGGCAGGCCTGCCTGGTCTTTCTTTCTTTCTTATCCTTTTTAAAAAATGTTTATTTATTGATTTATGTATTTTTTAGATATAAGTACACTGTAGCTGTCTTCAGACACTCCAGAAGAGGGTGTCAGATTCTGGAGAATCTAAATCCCTCTTATGGTCTGCATATGATGTACATAAACACAGCCTCACATATACTTCTAAAAATTTAAAGATGGGTGGGGTCACTAAAGAAAGGGCTCAACAATTAACAGCATTGTCTCCTCTTTCAGAGAACCTGGGATGAACTACCAGCAACTATATGGTGGCCCATCTCCAGTTCCAGGGGATCAGACAGACAGACAGACAGAGATAAGGATGGCAGGCGTGCCTGGTCTTCTTTCTTTATTATACTGTTGAAAAAATGTTTATTTATTTATTTATTTATTTATTTTTATTTATGTATTTATTAGATATAAGTACACTGTAGCTGTCTTCAGACACTCTAGAAGAGGGTCTCATCTTCTGGAGAATCTAAATCCCTCTTATGGTCTTCATATGATGTACATAAACACAGCCTCACATATACTTCAAAAAATTTAAAGATGGGTGGGCCCACTGAAAGGGCTCAACAATTAACAGCATTGTCTCTTCTTCCAGAGAACGTGGGATCAACTACCAGCAACTATATGGTGGCCCATCTCAAGTTCCAGGGGATAAGACAGACAGACAGACAGACAGAGATAAGGATGGCAGGCCTGCCTGATTTTTCTTTCTTTCTTATCCTTATAAAAAATGTTTATTTATTTGTTTATTTGTTTATTTACTTATTTATTTATTTATTTATTTATTTATTTATTTATTTATCAGATATAAGTACACTGTAGCTGTCTTCAGACTCTCCAGAAGAGGGTGTCAGATTCTGGAGAATCTATATCCCTCTTATGGTCTGCATATGATGTACATGAACACAGCCTCACATATACTTCTAAAAATTTAAAGATGGGTGGGGCCACTGAAAGGGCTCAAAAATTAACAGCATTGTCTCCTCTTCCAGAGAACCTGGGATCAACTACCAGCAACTATATGGTGGCCCATCTCGAGTCCAAGGGGATCAGACAGACTGTAGACAGACAGAAAGACAGACAGAGATAAGGATGGCAGGCCTGCCTGGTCTTTCTTTCTTTCTTATCCTGTTTAAAAAATGTTTATTTATTTATTTATTTATTTATTTATTTATTTATTTATTTATTTATTTAATATAAGTACACTGTAGCTGTCTTCAGACACTCCAGAAGAGGGTGTCAGATTCTGGAGAATCTAAATCACATTTATGGTCTGCATAAGATGTACATAAACACAGCCTCACATATACTTCTAAATATTTAAAGATGGGTGGCGCCACTGAAAGGGCTCAACAATTAACAGCATTGTATCCTCTTCCAGAGAACCTGGGATCAACTACCAGCAACACTATGGTGGCCCATCTACAGTTCCAGGGTATCAGACAGACAGACAGACAGACAGACAGAGATAAGGGTGGCAGGCCTGCCCGGTCTTTCTTACTTTCTTATCCTTTTAAAAAAATGTTTATTTATTTATTTATTTATTTATTTATTTATTTATTCATTTATTTATTTATTTATGTATTTATTAGATATAAGAAAACTGTAGCTGTCTTCAGACACTCCAGAAGAGGGTGTCAGATTCTGGAGAATCTAAATCCCTCTTATGGTCTGCATATGATGTACATAAACACAGCCTCACATATACTTCTAAAATTTTAAAGATGGGTGGAGCCACAGAAAGGGCTCAACAATTAACAGCATTGTCTCCTCTTCCAGAGAACCTTGGATAAACTACCAGCAACTATATGGTGGCCCATTTCAAGTTCCAGGGGATAAGACAGACAGACAGACAGACAGAGATAAGGATGGCAGGACTGCCTGATTTTTCTTTCTTTCTTATCCTTATAAAAAATGTTTATTTATTTGTTTATTTGTTTATTTATTTATTTATTTATCAGATATAAGTACACTGTAGCTGTCTTCAGACTCTCCAGAAGAGGGTGTCAGATTCTGGAGAATCTATATCCCTCTTATGGTCTGCATATGATGTACATGAACACAGCCTTACATATACTTCTAAAAATTTAAAGATGGGTGGGGCCACTGAAAGGGCTCAAAAATTAACAGCATTGTCTCCTCTTCCAGAGAACCTGGGATCAACTACCAGCAACTATATGGTGGCCCATCTCGAGTCCAAGGGGATCAGACAGACTGTAGACAGACAGAAAGACAGACAGAGATAAGGATGGCAGGCCTGCCTGGTCTTTCTTTCTTTCTTATCCTGTTTAAAAAATGTTTATTTATTTATTTATTTATTTATTTATTTATTTATTTATTTATTTAATATAAGTACACTGTAGCTGTCTTCAGACACTCCAGAAGAGGGTGTCAGATTCTGGAGAATCTAAATCACATTTATGGTCTGCATAAGATGTACATAAACACAGCCTCACGTATACTTCTAAATATTTAAAGATGGGTGGCGCCACTGAAAGGGCTCAACAATTAACAGCATTGTATCCTCTTCCAGAGAACCTGGGATCAACTACCAGCAACACTATGGTGGCCCATCTACAGTTCCAGGGTATCAGACAGACAGACAGACAGACAGACAGAGATAAGGGTGGCAGGCCTGCCCGGTCTTTCTTACTTTCTTATCCTTTTAAAAAAATGTTTATTTATTTATTTATTTATTTATTTATTTATTCATTTATTTATTTATTTATGTATTTATTAGATATAAGAAAACTGTAGCTGTCTTCAGACACTCAGAAGAGGGTGTCAGATTCTGGAGAATCTAAATCCCTCTTATGGTCTGCATATGATGTACATAAACACAGCCTCACATATACTTCTAAAATTTTAAAGATGGGTGGAGCCACAGAAAGGGCTCAACAATTAACAGCATTGTCTCCTCTTCCAGAGAACCTTGGATAAACTACCAGCAACTATATGGTGGCCCATTTCCAGTTCTAGGGTATCACACAGACAGACAGACAGACAGAGATAAGGGTGGCAGGCTTGCCTGGTCTTTCTTTCTGTCTTATCCTTTTTAAAAAATGTTTATTTATTTATTTTTTTATTTTTTTATTTATTTATTTATGTATTTATTAGATATAAGTACACTGTAGCTGTCTTCAGAAAATACAGAAGAGGGTGTCAGATTCTGGAGAATCTAAATCCCTCTTATGGTCTGCATATGATGTACATAAACACAGCCTCACATACCCTTCTAAAAATTTAAAGATGTGTGGGGCCACTGAAAGGGCTCAACAATTAACAGCATTGTCTCCTCTTCCAGAGAACCTGGGATCAACTACCAGCAACTATATGGTGGCCTATCTCCAGTTCCAAAGGATCATATAAATAGACAGACAGACAGACAGAGATAAGGATGGCAGGACTTCCTGGTGTTTCTTTCTTTCTTATCCTTTTTAAAAAATGTTTATTTATTTATTTATTCATGTATTTATTATATTTACGTACACTGTAGCTGTCTTCAGACACTCCAGAAGAGGGTGTCAGATTCTGGAGAATCTAAATCACTCTTATGATCTGAATATGATGTACATAAACACAGCCTCAGATATACTTATAAAAATTTAATGAAGGGTGGGGCCACTGAAAGGGCTCAATAATTTACAGCATTGTCTCCTCTTCCAGAGAACCTTGGATAAACTACCAGCAACTATATGGTGGCCCATATCCAGTACCAGAGGATCAGACAGACAGACAGGCAGACAGACAGAGATAAGGATGGCAAGCCTGCCAGGTCTTTCTTTCTTTCTTGTCCTTTTTAAAAAATGTTTATTTATTTATGTATTTATTATATATAAGTACTCTGTAGCTATCTACAGACACTCCAGAAGAGGGTGTCAGATTCTGAAGAATCTAAAACCATCTTATGGTCTGCATATGATGTACATAAACACAGCCTCAGATATACTTCTAAAAATTTAAAGATGGGTGGGGCCACTGAAAGGGCTCAACAATTAACAGCATTGTCTCCTCTTCCAGAGAACCTGGGATCAACTACCAGCAACTATATGGTGACCTATCTTCAGTTCCAAAGGATCATATAGAGAGACAGACAGACAGACAGAAATGAGGATGGCAGGTCTGCCTGGTCTTTCTTTCTTTCTTATCCATTTGAAAAAATGTTTACTTATTAATTAATTAATTAATTAATTAATTTATTTATTTATTAGATATAAGTACACTGTAGCTGTCTTCAGACACTCCAGAAAAGGGTGTGAGATTCTGGAGAATCTAAATACCTCTTATGGTCTGCATATGATGTACATAAACACAGACTCAAGTATACTTCTAAAAATTTAAAGATGGGTGGGGCCAAAGAATGGGCTCAACAATTAACAGTGTTGTCTCCTCTTCCAGAGAACCTGGGATCAACTACCAGCAACTATATGGTGGCCCATATGCAGTTCCAGGGATCAGACAGACAGACAGACAGACAGAGATAAGGATGGCAGGCCTGCCTGGTCTTTCTTTCTTACTTATCCTGTTTAAAAAATGTTTATTTATTTATTTATTTATTTATGTATTTATTAGATATAAGTACACTGTAGCTGTCTTCAGACACTCCAGAAGAGGGTGTCAGATTCTGGAGAATTTAAATCACTCTTATGGTCTGCATATGATGTACATAAATACAGCCTCACATTTACCTCTAAAAATTTAAAGATGGGTAGGGCCACTGAGAGGGCTCAACAATTAACAGCATTGTCTCCTCTTCCAGAGAACATTGGATAAACTACCAGCAACTATATGGTGGCCCATCTCCAGTTCCAGGGTATCAGACAGACAGACAGAGAGACCGAGATAAGGATGGAGGCCTGCCTGGTCTTTCTTTCTTTCTTATACTTTAAAAAAATGTTTATTTATTTATTTATTTATTTATTTATTTATTTATTTATTAGAAATAAGTACACTGTAGCTGTCTTCAGACACTCTAGAAGAGGGTCTCATCTTCTGGAGAATCTAAATCCCTCTTATGGTCTTCATATGATGTACATAAACACAGCCTCACATATACTTCTAAAAATTTAAAGATGGGTGGGCCCACTGAAAGGGCTCAACAATTAACAGCATTGTCTCTTCTTCCAGAGAACGTGGGATCAACTACCAGCAACTATATGATGGCCCATCTCAAGTTCCAGGGGATAAGACAGACAGACAGACAGACAGAGATAAGGATGGCAGGCCGGCCTGATTTTTCTTTCTTTCTTATCCTTTTAAAAAAATGTTTATTTATTTGTTTATTTGTTTATTTATTTATTTATTTATCAGATATAAGTACACTGTAGCTGTCTTCAGACTCTCCAGAAGAGGGTGTCAGATTCTGGAGAATCTATATCCCTCTTATGGTCTGCATATGATGTACATGAACACAGCCTTACATATACTTCTAAAAATTTAAAGATGGGTGGGGCCACTGAAAGGGCTCAAAAATTAACAGCATTGTCTCCTCTTCCAGAGAACCTGGGATCAACTACCAGCAACTATATGGTGGCCCATCTCGAGTCCAAGGGGATCAGACAGACTGTAGACAGACAGAAAGACAGACAGAGATAAGGATGGCAGGCCTGCCTGGTCTTTCTTTCTTTCTTATCCTGTTTAAAAAATGTTTATTTATTTATTTATTTATTTATTTATTTATTTATTTATTTATTTAATATAAGTACACTGTAGCTGTCTTCAGACACTCCAGAAGAGGGTGTCAGATTCTGGAGAATCTAAATCACATTTATGGTCTGCATAAATGTACATAAACACAGCCTCACATATACTTCTAAATATTTAAAGATGGGTGGCGCCACTGAAAGGGCTCAACAATTAACAGCATTGTATCCTCTTCCAGAGAACCTGGGATCAACTACCAGCAACACTATGGTGGCCCATCTACAGTTCCAGGGTATCAGACAGACAGACAGACAGACAGACAGACAGACAGACAGACAGACAGAGATAAGGGTGGCAGGCCTGCCCGGTCTTTCTTACTTTCTTATCCTTTTAAAAAAATGTTTATTTATTTATTTATTTATTTATTCATTTATTTATTTATTTATTTATGTATTTATTAGATATAAGTAAACTGTAGCTGTCTTCAGACACTCCAGAAGAGGGTGTCAGATTCTGGAGAATCTAAATCCCTCTTATGGTCTGCATATGATATACATAAACACAGCCTCACATATACTTCTAAAATTTTAAAGATGGGTGGAGCCACAGAAAGGGCTCAACAATTAACAGCATTGTCTCCTCTTCCAGAGAACCTTGGATAAACTACCAGCAACTATATGGTGGCCCATCTCCAGTTCTAGGGTATCACACAGACAGACAGACAGACAGAGATAAGGGTGGCAGGCTTGCCTGGTCTTTCTTTCTGTCTTATCCTTTTTAAAAAATGTTTATTTATTTATTTATTTATTTATTTATTTATTTATTTATTTATGTATTTATTAGATATAAGTACACTGTAGCTGTCTTCAGAAAATACAGAAGAGGGTGTCAGATTCTGGAGAATCTAAATCCCTCTTATGGTCTGCATATGATGTACATAAACACAGCCTCACATACCCTTCTAAAAATTTAAAGATGGGTGGGGCCACTGAAAGGGCTCAACAATTAACAGCATTGTCTCCTCTTCCAGAGAACCTGGGATCAACTACCAGCAACTATATGGTGGCCTATCTCCAGTTCCAAAGGATCATATAGATAGACAGACAGACAGACAGAGATAAGGATGGCAGGACTTCCTGGTGTTTCTTTCTTTCTTATCCTTTTTAAAAAATGTTTATTTATTTATTTATTCATGTATTTATTATATTTACGTACACTGTAGC
This sequence comes from Mus caroli, assembly GCF_978045245.1. NCBI lineage: Eukaryota > Metazoa > Chordata > Mammalia > Rodentia > Muridae > Mus > Mus caroli. The sequence goes on along the minus strand of NW_028227448.1, from coordinate 110,380 downwards.
TGTCTTCAGACACTCCAGAAGAGGGTGTCAGTTTCTGGAGAATCTAAATCACTCTTATGGTCTGAATATGATGTACATAAACACAGCCTCAGATATACTTATAAAAATTTAATGAAGGGTGGGGCCACTGAAAGGGCTCAATAATTTACAGCATTGTCTCCTCTTCCAGAGAACCTTGGATAAACTACCAGCAACTATATGGTGGCCCATATCCAGTACCAGAGGATCAGACAGACAGACAGGCAGACAGACAGAGATAAGGATGGCAGGCCTGCCAGGTCTTTCTTTCTTTCTTGTCCTTTTTAAAAAATGTTTATTTATTTATGTATTTATTATATATAAGTACTCTGTAGCTAACTACAGACACTCCAGAAGAGGGTGTCAGATTCTGAAGAATCTAAAACCATCTTATGGTCTGCATATGATGAACATAAACACAGCCTCAGATATACTTCTAAAAATTTAAAGATGGGTGGGGCCACTGAAAGGGCTCAACAATTAACAGCATTGTCTCCTCTTCCAGAGAACCTAGGATCAACTACCAGCAACTATATGGTGACCTATCTTCAGTTTCAAAGGATCATATAAAGAGACAGACAGACAGACAGAAATGAGGATGGCAGGCCTGCCTGGTCTTTCTTTCTTTCTTATCCATTTGAAAAAAATGTTTACTTATTAATTAATTAATTAATTCATTCATTCATTCATTTATTTATTAGATATAAGTACACTGTAGCTGTCTTCAGACACTCCAGAAAAGGGTGTGAGATTCTGGAGAATCTAAATACCTCTTATGGTCTGCATATGATGTACATAAACACAGACTCAAGTATACTTCTAAAAATTTAAAGATGGGTGGGGCCAAAGAATGGGCTCAACAATTAACAGTGTTGTCTCCTCTTCCAGAGAACCTGGGATCAACTACCAGCAACTATATGGTGGCCCATATGCAGTTCCAGGGATCAGACAGACAGACAGACAGACAGAGATAAGGATGGCAGGCCTGCCTGGTCTTTCTTTCTTACTTATCCTGTTTAAAAAATGTTTATTTATTTATTTATTTATTTATTTATTTATTTATTTATGTATTTATTAGATATAAGTACACTGTAGCTGTCTTCAGACACTCCAGAAGAGGGTGTCAGATTCTGGAGAATTTAAATCACTCTTATGGTCTGCATATGATGTACATAAATACAGCCTCACATTTACCTCTATAAATTTAAAGATGGGTGGGGCCACTGAGAGGGCTCAACAATTAACAGCATTGTCTCCTCTTCCAGAGAACATTGGATAAACTACCAGCAACTATATGGTGGCCCATCTCCAGTTCCAGGGTTTCAGACAGACAGACAGAGAGACAGAGATAAGGATGGAGGCCTGCCTGGTCTTTCTTTCTTTCTTATACTTTAAAAAAATGTTTGTTTATTTATTTATTTATTTATTTATTTATTTATTTATTTATTTATTTATTTATTAGAAATAAGTACACTGTAGCTGTCTTCAGACACTCTAGAAGAGGGTCTTATCTTCTGGAGAATCTAAATCCCTCTTATGGTCTTCATATGATGTACATAAACACAGCCTCACATATACTTCTAAAAATTTAAAGATGGGTGGGCCCACTGAAAGGGCTCAACAATTAACAGCATTGTCTCTTCTTCCAGAGAACGTGGGATCAACTACCAGCAACTATATGGTGGCCCATCTCAAGTCCAGGGGATAAGACAGACAGACAGACAGACAGAGATAAGGATGTCAGGCCTGCCTGATTTTTCTTTCTTTCTTATCCTTTTAAAAAAATGTTTATTTATTTGTTTATTTGTTTATTTATTTATTTATTTATTTATTTATTTATCAGATATAAGTACACTGTAGCTGTCTTCAGACACTCCAGAAGAGGGTGTCAGATTCTGGAGAATCTATATCCCTCTTATGGTCTGCATATGATGTACATGAACACAGCCTCACATATACTTCTAAAAATTTAAAGATGGGTGGGGCCACTGAGAGGGCTCAAAAATTAACAGCATTGTCTCCTCTTCCTGAGAACCTGGGATCAACTACCAGCAACTATATGGTGGCCCATCTCGAGTCCAAGGGGATCAGACAGACTGTAGACAGACAGAAAGATAGACAGAGATAAGGATGGCAGGCCTGCCTGGTCTCTCTTTATTTATTATCCTGTTTAAAAAATGTTTATTTATTTATTTATTTATTTATTTATTTATTTATTTATTTATTTGATATAAGTACACTGTAGCTGTCTTCAGACACTCCAGAAGAGGGTGTCAGATTCTGGAGAATCTAAATCACATTTATGGTCTGCATAAGATGTACATAAACACAGCCTCACATATACTTCTAAATATTTAAAGATGGGTGGCGCCACTGAAAGGGCTCAACAATTAACAGCATTGTATCCTCTTCCAGAGAACCTGGGATCAACTACCAGCAACTATAAGGTAGCCCATCTACAGTTCCAGGGTATCAGACAGACAGACAGACAGACAGACAGAGATAAGGGTGGCAGGCCTGCCCGGTCTTTCTTACTTTCTTATCCTTTTTAAAAAATGTTTATTTATTTATTTATTTATTTATTTATTTATTTATTTATTTATTTATTTATTCATTTATTTATTTATTTATTTATTTATGTATTTATTAGATATAAGTAAACTGTAGCTGTCTTCAGACACTCCAGAAGAGGGTGTCAGATTCTGGAGAATCTAAATCCCTCTTATGGTCTGCATATGATGTACATAAACACAGCCTCACATATACTTCTAAAATTTTAAAGATGGGTGGGGCCACAGAAAGGGCTCAACAATTAACAGCATTGTCTCCTCTTCCAGAGAACCTTGGATAAACTACCAGCAACTATATGGTGGCCCATCTCCATTTCTAGGGTATCAAACAGACAGACAGACAGACAGAGATAAGGGTGGCAGGCTTTCCTGGTCTTTCTTTCTTTCTTATCCTTTTTAAAAAATGTTTATTTATTTATTTATTTATTTATTTATTTATTTATTTATTTATTTATTTATGTATTTATTAGATATAAGTACACTGTAGCTGTCTTCAGAAAATACAGAAGAGGGTGTCAGATTCTGGAGAATCTAAATCCCTCTTATGGTCTGCATATGATGTACATAAACACAGCCTCACATACCCTTCTAAAAATTTAAAGATGGGTGGGGCCACTGAAAGGGCTCAACAATTAACAGCATTGTCTCCTCTTCCAGAGAACCTGGGATCAACTACCAGCAACTATATTGTGGCCTATCTCCAGTTCCAAAGGATCATATAGATAGACAGACAGACAGACAGAGATAAGGATGGCAGGACTTCCTGGTGTTTCTTTCTTTCTTATCCTTTTTAAAAAATGTTTATTTATTTATTTATTCATGTATTTATTATATTTATGTACACTGTAGCTGTCTTCAGACACTCCAGAAGAGGGTGTCAGTTTCTGGAGAATCTAAATCACTCTTATGGTCTGAATATGATGTACATAAACACAGCCTCAGATATACTTATAAAAATTTAATGAAGGGTGGGGCCACTGAAAGGGCTCAATAATTTACAGCATTGTCTCCTCTTCCAGAGAACCTTGGATAAACTACCAGCAACTATATGGTGGCCCATAACCAGTACCAGAGGATCAGACAGACAGACAGGCAGACAGATAGAGATAAGGATGGCAGGCCTGCCAGGTCTTTCTTTCTTTCTTGTCCTTTTTAAAAAATGTTTATTTATTTATGTATTTATTATATATAAGTACTCTGTAGATATCTACAGACACTCCAGAAGAGGGTGTCAGATTCTGAAGAATCTAAAACCATCTTATGGTCTGCATATGATGTACATAAACACAGCCTCAGATATACTTCTATAAATTTAAAGATGGGTGGGGCCACTGAAAGGGCTCAACAATTAACAGCATTGTCTCCTCTTCCAGAGAACCTGGGATCAACTACCAGCAACTATATGGTGACCTATCTTCAGTTCCAAAAGATCATATAGAGAGACAGACAGACAGACAGAAATGAGGATGGCAGGCCTGCCTGGTCTTTCTTTCTTTCTTATCCATTTGAAAAAATGTTTACTTTTTAATTAATTAATTAATTAATTAATTAATTAATTAGATATAAGTACACTGTAGCTGTCTTCAGACACTCCAGAAGAGGGTGTGAGATTCAGGAGAATCTAAATACCTCTTATGGTCTGCATATGATGTACATAAACACAGACTCAAGTATACTTCTAAAAATTTAAAGATGGGTGGGGCCAAAGAATGGGCTCAACAATTAACAGCGTTGTCTCCTCTTCCAGAGAACCTGGGATCAACTACCAGCAACTATATGGTGGCCCATCTGCAGTTCCAGGGATCAGACAGACAGACAGACAGACAGACAGAGATAAGGATGGCAGGCCTGCCTGGTCTTTCTTTCTTATTTATCCTGTTTAAAAAATGTTTATTTATTTATTTATTTATATATTTATGTATTTATTAGATATAAGTACACTGTAGCTGTCTTCAGACACTCCAGAAGAGGGTGTCAGATTCTGGAGAATTTAAATCACTCTTATGGTCTGCATATGATGTACATAAATACAGCCTCACATTTACCTCTAAATATTTAAAGATGGGTGGGGCCACTGAGAGGGCTCAACAATTAACAGCATTGTCTCCTCTTCCAGATAACATTGGATAAACTACCAGCAACTATATGGTGGCCCATCTCCAGTTCCAGGGTATCAGACAGACAGACAGAGAGACAGAGATAAGGATGGAGGCCTGCCTGGTCTTTCTTTCTTTCTTATACTTTAAAAAAATGTTTATTTATTTATTTATTTATTTATTTATTTATTTATTTATTTATTTATTTATGTATTTATTAGAAATAAGTACACTGTAGCTGTCTTCAGACACTCTAGAAGAGGGTCTCATCTTCTGGAGAATCTAAATCCCTCTTATGGTCTTCATATGATGTACATAAACACAGCCTCACATATACTTCTAAAAATTTAAAGATGGGTGGGACCACTGAAAGGGCTCAACAATTAACAGCATTGTCTCTTCTTCCAGAGAACTTGGGATCAACTACCAGCAACTATATGGTGGCCCATCTCAAGTTCCAGGGGATAAGACAGACAGACAGACAGACAGAGATAAGGATGGCAGGCCTGCCTGATTTTTCTTTCTTTCTTATCCTTTTAAAAATGTTTATTTATTTGTTTATTTGTTTATTTATTTATTTATTTATTTATTTATTTATCAGATATAAGTACACTGTAGCTGTCTTCAGACTCTCCAGAAGAGGGTGTCAGATTCTGGAGAATCTATATCCCTCTTATGGTCTACATATGATGTACATGAACACAGCCTCACATATACTTCTAAAAATTTAAAGATGGGTGGGGCCACTGAAAGGGCTCAAAAATTAACAGCATTGTCTCCTCTTCCAGAGAACCTGGGATCAACTACCAGCAACTATATGGTGGCCCATCTCGAGTCCAAGGGGATCAGACAGACTGTAGACAGACAGAAAGACAGACAGAGATAAGGATGGCAGGCCTGCCTGGTTTTTCTTTCTTTCTTATCCTGTTTAAAAAATGTTTATTTATTTATTTATTTATTTATTTATTTATTTATTTATTTGATATAAGTACACTGTAGCTGTCTTCAGACACTCCAGAAGAGGGTGTCAGATTCTGGAGAATCTAAATCACATTTATGGTCTGCATAAGATGTACATAAACACAGCCTCACATATACTTCTAAATATTTAAAGATGGGTGGCGCCACTGAAAGGGCTCAACAATTAACAGCATTGTATCCTCTTCCAGAGAACCTGGATTCAACTACCAGCAACACTATGGTGGCCCATCTACAGTTCCAGGGTATCAGACAGATAGACAGACAGACAGACAGAGATAAAGGTGGCAGGCTTTCCTGGTCTTTCTTTCTTTCTTATCCTTTTTAAAAAATGTTTATTTATTTATTTATTTATTTATTTATTTATTTATTTATTTATTTATTTATTAGATATAAGTACACTGTAGCAGTCTTCAGAAAATACAGAAGAGGGTGTCAGATTCTGGAGAATCTAAATACCTCTTATGGTCTGCATATGATGTACATAAACACAGCCTCACATACCCTTCTAAAAATTTAAAGATGGGTGGGGCCACTGAAAGGGCTCAACAATTAACAGCATTGTCTCCTCTTCCAGAGAACCTGGGATCAACTACCAGCAACTATATGGTGGCCTATCTCCAGTTCCAAAGGATCATATAGATAGACAGACAGACAGACAGAGATAAGGATGGCAGGACTTCCTGGTGTTTCTTTCTTTCTTATCCTTTTTAAAAAATGTTTATTTATTTATTTATTCATGTATTTATTATATTTACGTACACTGTAGCTGTCTTCAGACACTCCAGAAGAGGGTGTCAGTTTCTGGAGAATCTAAATCAATCTTATGGTCTGAATATGATGTACATAAACACAGCCTCAGATGTACTTATAAAAATTTAATGAAGGGTGGGGCCACTGAAAGGGCTCAATAATTTACAGCATTGTCTCCTCTTCCAGAGAACCTTGGATAAACTACCAGCAACTATATGGTGGCCCATATCCAGTACCAGAGGATCAGACAGACAGACAGGCAGACAGATAGAGATAAGGATGGCAGGCCTGCCAGGTCTTTCTTTCTTTCTTGTCCTTTTTAAAAAATGTTTAATTATTTATGTATTTATTATATATAAGTACTCTGTAGATATCTACAGACACTCCAGAAGAGGGTGTCAGATTCTGAAGAATCTAAAACCATCTTATGGTCTGCATATGATGTACATAAACACAGCCTCAGATATACTTCTAAAAATTTAAAGATGTGTGGGGCCACTGAGAGGGCTCAAAAATTAACAGCATTGTCTCATCTTCCAGAGAACCTGGGATCAACTACCAGCAACTATATGGTGGCTCATCTCCAGTTCCAGTGGATCAGAAAGACAGAGAGACAGACAGACAGAGATAAGGATGGCAGGCCTGCCTGGTCTTTCTTTATTTCTTATCCTTTATAAAAAATGTTTATTTATTTATTTATTTATTTATTTATTTATTTATTTATGTATTTATTAGATATAAGTACACTGTAGCCGTCTTCAGACACTCCAGAAGAGGGTGTCAGATTCTAGAGAATCTAAATCCCTCTTATGGTCTGCATATGATGTACATAAACACAGCCTCACATATACTTCTAAAAATTTAAAGAAAGGTGAGACCACTGAAAGGGCTCAACAATTACCATGACTGTCTCCACTTCCAGAGAACCTGGGATCAACTACCAGCAACTATATGGTGGCCCATCTGCAGTTCCAGGGGATCAGACAGACAGACAGACAGACAGACAGAGATAAGGATGGCAGGCCTGCCAGGTCTTTCTTTCTTACTTATCCTGTTTAAAAAATGTTTATTTATTTATTTTTTTATGTATTTATGTATTTATTAGATATAAGTACACTGTAGCTGTTCAGACACTCCAGAAGAGTGTGTCAGATTCTGGAGAATCTAAATCCCTCTTATGGTCTGCATATGATGTACATAAACACAGCCTCAGGTATAATTCTAAAAATTTAAAGATGGGTGGGACCACTGAAAGGGCTTAACAATTAACATCATTGTCTCCTCTTCCAGAGAACCTGGGATCAACTACCAGCAACTATATGGTGGCCCATATCCAGTTCCAAAGGTTCAGACAGACAGACAGACAGACAGAGATACGGATGGCAGGCCTGCCTGATTTTTCTTTCTTTCTTATCCTTTATAAAAAATGTTTATTTATTTATTAATTTATTTATTTATGTATTTATTAGATATAAGTACACTGTAGCTGTATCAGACAATCCAGTAGACGGTGTCAGATTCTGAAAAATCTAAAACCATCTTCTGGTCTGCATATGATGTACATAAACACAGCCTCAGATATACTTTAAAAAATTTAATGAAGGGTGTGGCCACTGAAAGGGCTCAACAATTATCAGCATTATCTCCTCTTCCAGAGAACCTGGGATCAACTACCATCAACTATATGGTGGCTCATTTCTAGTTCTCAGGGATCAGACAGACAGACAGACAGACACACAGACAGAGATATGGATGGCAGGCCTGCCTGGTCTTTCTTTCTTTCTTATCCTTTTTAAAAAATGTTTATTTATTTATTTATTTATTTATTTATTTATTTATTTATTTATTTATTTATTAGATATAAGTACACTGTAGCTCTCTTAGACACTCCAGAAGAGGGTGTCAGGTTCTGGAGAATCTAAATCCCTCTTATGGTCTGCATATGATGTACATAAACACAGCCTCACATACAGTTCTAAACATTTAAAGATGGGTGGGGCAATTGAAAGGGCTCAACAATGAACAGCATTGTCTCCTCTTCCAGAGAACCTGGGAAAAACTAACAGCAAATATATGGTGGCCCATATCCAGTTCCAGAGGTTCAGACAGACAGACAGACAGACAGACAGAGATAAGGATGGCAGGCCTGCCTGATTTTTCTTTCTTTCTTATCCTTTATAAAATATGATTATTTATTTATTAATTTATTTATTTATGTATTTATTAGATATAAGTACACTGTAGCTGTCTTGAGACACTCCAGTAGACGGTGTCAGATTCTGAAAAATCTAAAACCATCTTCTGGTCTGCATATGATGAACATAAACACAGCCTCAGATATACTTCAAAAAATTTAATGAAGGGTGGGGCCACTGAAAGGGCTCAACAATTAACAGCATTATCTCCTCTTCCAGAGAACCTGGGATCAACTACCAGCAACTATATGGTGGCTCATTTCCAGTTCCCAGGGATCAGACAGACAGACACACAGACACACAGACAGAGATATGGATGGCAGGCCTGCCTGATCTTTCTTTCTTGCTTCGCTTTTTAAAAAATGTTTATTTTTTATTTATTTATGTATCTATTAGATATAAGTACACTGTAGCTGTCTTTAGACACTCCAGAAGAGGGTGTCAGGTTCTGGAGAATCTAAATCCCTCTTATGGTCTGCATAGGATGAACATAAACACAGCCTCACATACAGTTCTAAACATTTAAAGATGGGTGGGGCCATTGAAAGGGCTCAACAATGAACAGCATTGTCTCCTCTTCCAGTGAACCTCGGCTCAACTACCAGCAAATATATGGTGGCCCATCTCCAGTTCCCAGGGATCAGACAGACAGACAGACAGACAGACAGAGATAAGGATGGCAGGCCTGCCTGGTCTTTCTTTCTTTCTTATCCTTTTTAAAAAATGTTTATTTAATTATTTATTTATGTATTTATTACATATAAGTACACTGTAGCTGTCTTCAGACACTCCAGAAGAGGGTGTCAGATTCTGGAGATTCTAAATCCCTCTTATGGCCTTCATATTATGTACATAAACACAGCCTCACATATACTTCTAAAAATTTATAGATGGGTGGGACCAATGAAAGGGCTCAACAATTACCATCACTGTCTCCACTTCCACAGAACCTTGGATCAACTATCAGCAACTATATAGTGGCCCACCTCCAGTACCACGGGATCAGACAGGCTGTCAGACAGACAGATAGACAGACAGAGATAAGGATGGCAGGACTGCCTGGTCTTACTTTCTTTCTTATCCTGTTTAAAAATTGTTTATTTATTTATTTACTTATTTATTTATTTATTTATTTATTTATGTATTTATTAGATATAAGTACACTGTAGCTGTCTTAGACACTCCAGAAGAGGGTGTCAGGTTCTGTAGAATCTAAATCCCTCTTATGGTCTGCATATGATGTACATAAACACAGCCTAACATACAGTTCTAAATATTTAAAGATAGATGGGGCCATTGAAAGGGCTCAACAATGAACAGCATTGTCTCCTCTTCCAGAGAACCTCGGTTCAACTACCAGAAACTATATGGTGGCCCATCTCCAGTTCCAGGGGATCAGACAGACAGACAGACAGACAGACAGAGATAAGGATGGCAGCCCTGCCTGGTCTTTCTTTCTTTCTTATCCTTTTGAAAAAATGTTTACTTATTTATTTATTTATGTATTTATTAGATATAAGTAAACTGTAGCTGTCTTCAAACACTCCAGAAGAGGGTGTCAGATCCTGGAGAATCTAAATCCCTCTTATGGCCTGCATATGATGTACATAAACACAGACTCACGTATACTTCTAAAAATTTAAAGATGTGTGGGGCCACTGAGAGGGCTCAACAATTAACAGCATTGTCTCATCTTCCAGAGAACCTGAGATCAACTACCAGCAACTATATGGTGGCCCATCTCCAGTTCCAGTGGATCAGAAAGACAGACAGACAGACATACAGAGATAAGGATGGCAGGCCTGCCTGGTCTTTCTTTATTTCTTATCCTTTATAAAAAATGTTTATTTATTTATTTATTTATTTATTTATTTATTTTTGTATTTATTAGATATAAGTACACTGTAGCCGTCTTCAGACACTCCAGAAGAGGGTGTCAGATTCTGGAGAATCTAAATCCCTCTTAAGGTCTGCATATGATGTACATAAACACAGCCTCACATATACTTCTAAAAATTTAAAGATGGGTGGGACCACTGAAAGGGCTCAACAATTACCATCACTGTCTCCACTTCCAGAGAACCTGGGATCAACTACCAGCAACTATATGGTGGCCCATCTGCAGTTCCAGGGGATCAGACAGGCTGTCAGACAGACAGACAGACAGACAGAGATAAGGATGGCAGGACTGCCTGGTCTTACTTTCTTTCTTATCCTGTTTAAAAAATGTTTATTTATTTATTTATTTATTTATTTATTTATGTATTTATTAGATATAAGTACAATGTAGCTGTCTTCAGACACTCCAGAAGAGGGTGTCAGATTCTGGAGAATCTAAATCCCTCTTATGGTCTGCATATGATGTACATAAACACAGCCTCACATATACATCTAAAAATTTAAAGATGGGTGAGAGCAATGAAAGGGCTCAACAATTAACAGCATTGTCTCCTCTTCCAGAGAACCTGGGATCAACTACCAGCAACTATATGGTGGCCCATCTACAGTTCCAGGGGATCAGAAAGGCAGACAGACAGACAGACAGAGATGAGGATTGCAGGCCTGCCTGGTCTTTCTTTCTTTCTTGTCCTTTTTAAAAAATGTTTATTTATTTATGTATTTATTATATATAAGTACACTGTAGCTATCTACAGACACTCCAGAAGAGGGTGTCAGATTCTGAAGAATCAAAAACCATCTTATGGACTGCATATGATGTACATAAACACAGCCTCAGATATACTTCTAAAAATTTAAAGATGGGTGGGGCCACTGAAAGGGCTCAACAATTAACAGCATTGTCTCCTCTTCCAGAGAACCTGGGATCAACTACCAGCAACTATATGGTGGCCTATCTTCAGTTCCAAAGGATCATATAGAGAGACAGACAGACAGACAGAGATGAGGATGGCAGGCCTGCCTGGTCTTTCTTTCTTTCTTATCCATTTGAAAAATGTTTACTTATTAATTAATTAATTAATTTATTTATTTATTTATTTATTAGATATAAGTACACTGTAGCTGTCTTCAGACACTCCAGAAGATGGTGTCAGATTCTGGAGAATCTAAATACCTCTTATGGTCTGCATATGATGTACATAAACACAGACTCAAGTATACTTCTAAAAATTTAAAGATGGGTGGGGCCACTGAATGGGCTCAACAATTAACAGCGTTGTCTCCTCTTCCAGAGAAGCTAAGATCAACTACCAGCAAGTATATGGTGGCCCATCTGCAGTTCCAGGGATCAGACAGACAGACAGACAGACAGAGATAAGGATGGCAGGCCTGCCTGGTCTTTCTTTCTTACTTATCCTGTTTAAAAAATGTTTATTTATTTATTTATTTTTTTATTTATGTATTTATTAGATATAAGTACACTGTAACTGTCTTCAGACACTCCAGAAGAGGATGTCAGATACTGGAGAATTTAAATCACTCTTATGGTCTGCATATGATGTACATAAATACAGCCTCACATTTACCTCTAAAAATTTAAAGATGGTTGGGGCCAGTGAAAGGGCTCAACAATTCACAGCATTGTCTACTCTTCCAGAGAACCTGGGAAAAACTACCAGCAAATATATGGTGGCCCATATCCAGTTCCAGAGGATCAGACAGACAGACAGACAGACAGACAGACAGAGATAAGGATGGCAGGCCTGCCTGATTTTTCTTTCTTTCTTATCCTTTTTAAAAAATGTTTATTTATTTATTAATTTATTTATTTATGTATTTATTAGATATAAGTACACTGTAGCTGTCTTCAGACACTCCAGAAGGTTTTATAAAACCTTTATAAAAAGGTTTTATAAAAAGTGTTAAATTTTTTAAAAATTAAAAAAAAAATACCAGATCACCATCACACAGCATTGGCTTTCTTCAGGTTTATCCTTTCAGCCTCCAAAACAAATAGCAATGGCTGGCTGTCTTCAGGTGTATCCTATTCTCCAGTCTTATTTCCAACCTAAGAGCTGGGCTGAGCTGCCTCATTATGTAATTGCAAACCTTCCTTGGTTTGTCTTTTCCATTTCTAAGACTAACAGGCCTTTTTCTATTTAGAGAATATGCTCATGACTGTACTTTAGATATAGTAAATATAACTGTTGCTTATAAAACTTGTTTTCTAGGAATTTTTAAAGGGCAATGGCAGAGTTTATTTTTTAAAAATATTTTGCATTTATTTATTTGTGTGAGTGATGAAGCTCAGGTCTTCAAACTCGTCAGGAGGTATGATTACCTCGCCTCTCTCTCAACCCCTCTCTCTCCTCTCTCAATGATTGTGTAAGAATGTTTTGCATGTGTATGCTGTGCCCACAGACTCCAGAACAGAGTATTAGATCCCCTGGAACTGGAGATGGGCCACCATATATAATACTGGTAATTGAGCCCAGGTTCTCTGGAAGAGGAGACAATGCTCTTAATTGTTGAGCCCTCTCTGTAGCCACATCTTTCTTTCTTTTTTTTTTTTTGAGTATATGTGAGGCTGTGTTTATATACATCATATGCAGACAATAAGAATGATTTAGATTCTTCAGAATCTGACACCCTCTTCTGGACTGTCTGAAGATAGCTACAGCATACTTAAATATAATAAATATATAAATCTTTAAAAAGAAAAAGAAAAGTAAAAAAGAAAGAACAGGCCTGCCATATGCATGTTCATAGAGGAAAATGGAAGAGACCCCAATCTAACCTCAGCAGGGTGCTTCCTTCTGGATGGTAGCTCACAGTTTCATCCCAGCAAGACAGGCAAATCACTGAGTTCAAGGACAGTAAGGTTCAGGACAGCCAAGGTTAGGAAGGAAAAGGGTCTATGTTGAGAATACAAACCGACAAAAATAAAACTAGGAAAAAGAAGTGACAGTGTAACTTGGGGTAGGGTACCAAAAAGAGAAAGCTTTCTGTTACCACTTACAAACAGCAGTAGACTTGCACCCTTCTGCCCAGGTCCCTGCCTTCCTTTCTAGGAATTCTAAGGATGCCAGGGGGTGGGGCAATCCAGATTAACTTTTTAATAACAAAGACTTGGTCTTTGATGTCTAGAGGAAGCCCTTCTCAGTGCCTTTAACTGCCACTGAACTTTCAGGGCTGTGACTCAACTGTAACAAGGAACAGGGCTAAGAACCTGCAGCCTTTGAAAACAACTATTTTTTTAAAGAGGGGGACACAAATCAGCAGTAGAACCCCTCAGGTTCAGCCATAATACTTGTTAGGGAAACAGCCTCAATGTCCGGAGCTGAGGTCTCATGGGTGAACTGCTTCAAGCTCTGAGTATCATTGAAAGAAAGAAAAGTTATCATGTGGTTGCTTAATTTATTTATTTTATTATTTCTATTTTTTGTTTTCTTTTGTTTTGTTTTAGAAAAGGCCTCAGTCTGTAGCTATGGCTGACCTAGGACAGACTACATGTGTTAATTAGGGTTTCACAGCTGAGAAACAGACCATACCTATGTAAGACTTAGAAAACCCAACAGTCAGTGGTGGCTTGAGCTCTTAATGAGAGCACTCTGGAGGCAGAAGCAGTCAGTTTCTGACTTCGAGGCCAGCCTGGTTAAAGACAGGGATAGGCAGGGCTAGGCAAGGCAGGGCTGGGCTAGGCTAGGCAAGGCAAGGGGCTAGGCTAGGCTACGCAAGGGGCTAGGAAGACAGACAGACAGAGAGAAAGACAGACAAGGATGGAAGGCCTGCCTGGTTTTTCTTTCTTCTTTATCCCTTTTAAAAAATTTTTATTTATTTACTTATTTATTTATGTATGTATTTATTAGATATAAGTACACTGTAGCTGTCTTCAGACACTCCAGAAGAGTGTGTCAGATTCTGGAGAATCTAAATCCCTCTTATGGTCTGCATATGATGTACAAAAACACAGCCTCACATATACTTCTAAAAATTTAAAGATGGGTGGGGCCACTGAAAGGGCTCAACAATTAACAGCATTGTCTCCTCTTCCAGAGAACCTGGGATCAACTACCAGCAACTATAAGGTAGCCCATCTCCAGTTCCCGGGGATCAGACAGACAGACAGACAGACAGACAGACAGAGATAAGGATGGCAGGCCTGCCTGGTCTTTCTTTCTTACTTATCCTTTTTAAAACATGTTTATTTCTTTATTTATGAATTTATTAGATATAAGTACATTGTAGCTGTCTTCAGACACTCCAGAAGAGTGTGTCAGATTCTGGAGAATCTAAATCCCTCTTATGGTCTGCATATGATGTACATAAACACAGCCTCACATATACTTCTAAAAATTTAAAGATGGGTGTGGCCACTGTAAGGGCTCAACAATTAACAGCATTGTCTCCTCTTCCAGAGAACCTGGGATCAAGTACCAGCAAAAATATGGTGGCCCATCTCCATTTCAGGGGATCAGACAGACAGACAGACAAACAGACAAGGATGGCAGGCCTGCCTGGTTTTTCTTTCTTTCTTATCCTTTTTAAAACATGTTTATTTATTTATTTATGTATTTATTAGATATAAGTACACTGTAGCTGTCTTCAGACACTCCAGAAGAGGGATCAGATTCTGGAGAATGTAAATCCTTCTTATGGTCTGCATATGATGTACATAAACACAGCCTCACAAATACTTCTAAAAATTTAAAGTGGGTGGTGCCACTGAAAGGGCTCAAAAATTTACAGCCTTGTCTCCTCTTGCAGAGAATCTGGGATCAACTACCAGCAACTATATGGTGGCCCACTCCAGTTCCAGGGTATCAGACAGACAGACAGACAGACAGAGATAAGGATGGCAGGCCTTCCTGGTCTTTCTTTTTTTCTTATCCTTTTTAATAATGCTTATTTATTTATTTATTTATTTATGTATTTATTAGATATAAGTACACTGTAGCTGTCTTCAGACACTCCAGAAGAGAGTGTCAGATTCTGGAGAATCTAAATCCCTCTTATTGTCTGCATATGATGTACATAAACACAGCCTCACATTTACTTCTAAAAATTAAAGATGGGTGTTGCCACTGAACGGCTCAAAAATTAACAGCCTTGTCTCCACTTCCAGAGAACCTGAGATCAACTACCAGCAACTATATGGTGGCCCATCTCCAGTTCCAAAGGATCAGACAGAGAGACAGACATACAGACAGATAGAGATAAGGATGGCAGGCCTGCTTCGTCTTTCTTTCTTTCTTATCCTTTTTAAGAAATGTTTATTTATTTATTTATGTATTTATTAGATATAAGTACACTGTAGCTGTCTTCAGACATCAGGAAGAAGGTGTCAGATTCTGGAAAATCTAAATCCCTCTTATGGTCTGAATATGATGTACATAAACACAGACTCACATTTACTTCCAAAAATTAAAGATGTGTGGGGCCACTGTATGGGCTCAACCATTAACAGCATTGTCTCCTCTTCCAGAGAACCTGGGATCAACTACCAGCAACTATATGGTGGCCCATCTCCAGTTCCAGAGGATCAGACAGAGAGACAGACAGACAGACATATAGAGATAACGATGGCAGGCCTGCCTGGTCTTTCTTTCTTATCCTTTTTAAGAAATGTTTATTTACTTATTTATGTATTTATTAGATAAAAGTACACTGTAGCTATCTTCAGACACTCCAGAAGAGGGTGTCAGATTCTGGAGAATCTAAATCCCTCTTATGGTCTGCATATGATGTACATAAACACAGCCTCACATATACTTCTAAAAATTTACAGATGGGTGGAGCCACTGAAAGGGCTCAACAATTAACCGCATTGTCTCCTCTTCCAGAGAACCTGGGTTCAACTTCCAGCACCTATATGGTGGCCCATCTCCAGTTCCAGGGTATCAGACAGATAGACAGACAGACAGACAGAGAGACAGAGATAAGGAAGGCAGGCCTCCCTGGTCTTTCTTTCTTTCTTATCCTTTTTAAAAAATGTTTATTTATATATTTATTTATTTATTTATTTATTTATTTATTTATTCATTAGATATAAGTACACTGTGTCTGTCTTCAGACACTCCAGAAGATGGTGTCAGATTCTGGAGAATCTAAATCCCTCTTATGGTCTGTATATGATGTACATAAACACAGCCTCACATATACTTCAAAAATTTAAAGATGTATGGGGTCACTGAAAGGGCTCAACAATTAACAGCATTATCTCCTCTTCCAGACAACCTGGGATCAACTACCAGCAACTATATGGTGGCTCATCTCCAGTTCTAAGGTATCAGACAGAAAGACAGACAGACAGACAGACAAGGGTGGCAGGCCTGCCTGGTTTTTTTTCTTTCTCATCCTTTTTAAAAATGTTTATTTATTTATTTATGTATTTATTAAATATAAGTACACTTTAGCGGTCTTCAGACACTCCAGGAGAGGGTGTCAGATTCTGGATAATCTAAATCCCTCTTATGGTGTGCATATGATGTACATAAACACAGACTCACATTTACTTCCAAAAATTTAAAGATGTGTGGGGCCACTGAAAGGGCTCAACCATTAACAGCATTGTCTCCTCTTCCAGAGAACCTGGGATCAACTACCAGCAACTATATTGTGGCCCATCTCCAGTTCCAGTGGATCAGAAAGACAGACAGACAGACAGACAGAGATAAGGATGCCAGGCCTGCCTGGTCTTTCTGTATTTCTTATCCTTTAAAAAAAAATGTTTATTTATTTATTTATTTATTTATTTATTTATTTATGTATTTATTAGATATAAGTACACTGTAGCTGCCTTCAGACACTCCAGAAGAGGGTTTCAGATTCTGGAGAATCTAAATCCCTCTTATGGTCTGCATATGATGTACATAAACACAGCCTCACATATACTTCTAAAAATTTAAAGATTGGTGGGACCACTGAAAGGGCTCAACAATTACCATCACTGTCTCCACTTCCAGAGAACCTGGTATCAACTATCAGCAACTATATAGTGGCCCACCTCCAGTTCCAGGGGATCAGACAGACTGTCAGACAGACAGACAGAGATAAGGATGGCAGGCTTGCCTGGTCTTTCTTTCTTTCTTATCCTTTTGAAAAAATGTTTGCTTATTCATTTATTTATGTATTTATTAGATATAAGTACACTGTAGCTGTCTTCAGACACTCCAGAAGACGGTGTCAGATTCTGGAGAATTTAAATCCCTCTTTTGGCCTGCATATTATGTACATAAACACAGACTCACGTATACTTCTAAAAATTTAAAGATGTGTGGGGCCACTGAGAAGAATGGGAGGGTAGGGAAGTGGGGGGAGGTATGGGGGACTTTTGGGATAGCATTGGAAATGTAATTGAGGAAAATATGTAATAAAAAAAACAGTGAAAAACATAACAAAACAATTAACAGCATTGTCTCCTCTTCTAGAGAATCTGGGATCAACTACCAGCAACTATATGGTGGCCCTTCTCCAGTTCCAGGGTATCAGACAGACAGACAGACAGACAGACAGACAGAGATAAGGATGGCAGGCCTGCCTGGTCTTTCTTTCTTTCTTATCCTTTTTAAAAAAATGTTTATTTATATATTTATTTATTTATTTATTTATTTATTAGATATAAGTACACTGTAGCTATCTTTAGACACTCCAGAAGAGGGTGTCAGATTCTGGAGAATCTAAATCCCTCTTATGATCTGCATATGATGTATACAAACACAGCCTCACATTTTCTTCTAAAAATTTAAAGATGGGTGTGGCTTGGAATAAGATGAGTAACCCTGAAAAAGTCAAAAAATGAAAAATCACACTGTAGGATTTGGAATATGGTGAGAAACCCTGAAAAAGTCGAAAAATGAGAAAAGCATGCAGGAGTACCTGGAATATGGTGAGAAACACTGAAAAAGTCTTAAATGAGAATATCACACTCTAGGACTTGGAATATGGTGAGAAACCCTGAAAATGTCGAAAAATGAGAAAATCATGCAGTAGGACCCAGAATATGGAGAGAAACCCTGAAAAAAAAAGTCAAAAAATAAGAAAATCACGCAGTAGGACCTGGAAGCTGGTGAGAAACCCTGAAAAAGTCGAAAAATGAGAAAATCAATCTGTAGGATCTGGAATATGGTGAGAAACCCTGAAAAAGTCGAAAAATGAGAAAATCACACTGTAGGACTTGGAATATGGTGAGAAACCCTGAAAAAGTCGAAAAATGAGAAAATCACGCAGTAGGACCTGGGATTTGGTGAGAAACACTGAAAAAGTCTTAAAATAGAAAATCACACTGTAGTACTTGGAATATGGTGAAAAATACTGAAAAAGTCTTAAAATGAGAAAATCACACCTTAGGACCTGGAATATGGTGAGAAACCCTGAAAAGGTCAAAAAATGAGAGAAATCACACTGTAGTACATGGAATATGGGTAGAAACTCTGAAAAAGTCGCAAATTATAAAATGACAGTGTAGGGCCTGGAATATGTTGAGAAAACCTGAAATATTCGAAAAATGAGAAAATGACAATGTAGAACCTGGAATACCGTAAGAAACCCTGAAAAAGTTAAAAAATGAGAAAATCACACTCTAGGACTGGAATATGGTGAGAAACCCTGAAACATCGAAAAATGAGAAAATCATGTAGTAGGACCCAGAATATGGTGAGAAATCCTGAAAAAAGTCGAAAAATGAGAAAATCACGCAGTAGGACCTGGAAGCTGGTGAGAAACCCTGAAAAAGTCGAAAAATGAGAAAATCAAACTGTAGGACATGGAATATGTTGAGAAACCCTGAAAAATACGAAAAAGGCAAAAATCACACTCTAGGACTTGGAATATGATGAGAAACCGTGAAAAAGTCAAAAAATGAAAAAATCACACTCCAGTACCTGGAATATGGTGAGAAACACTAAAAAAGTATTAAAATGAGAAAATCACCCAGTAGGACCTGGAATGTGGTGAGAAACCCTGAAACAGTCGAAATATAAGAAAATCAAACTTGTAGTACATGCAATATGGTGACAAACACTGAAAAAGTCGAAAAATGAGAATATCACACTCTAGGATTTGGAATATGATGAGAAACCCTGAAAAATTCAAAAAATGAGAAAATCACACTGTAGGACTTGGAATATGGTGAGAAACCCTCAAAAAGTCGAAAAATGAGAAAATCATGCACTAGGACCCAGAATATGATGAGAAACACAGAAAAAGTCTTAAAATGAGAAAATCACACTGTAGGACCTGGAATATGGTAAGAAACCCTGAAAATGTCGAAAAATGAGAAAATGACACTGTAGGAGCTGGAATATGGTTAGAAGTCATGAAAATGTCAAAAAAAAAAAAAAGAAATACACACTTGTAGGACTTGCAATATGGTGAGAGACCCTGAAAAAGTCTTAAAATGAGAAAATCACACTGTAGGATTTCGGATATGGTGAGAAACCCTAAAAAGTCGAAAAATTAGAAAATCAAACTGTAGTACCTGGTATATGGTGAGAAACACTAAAAAAGTATTAAAATGAGAAAATCACACAGTAGGACCTAGAATATGGTGAGAAACCCTGAAACAGTTCAAAAATAAGAAAATAAAACTTGTAGTACATGCAATATGGTGAGAAACACTGAAAAAGTCGAAAAATGAGAATATCACACTCTAGGACTTGGAATATGATGAGAAACCCAGAAAAAGTCTAAAAATGAGAAAATCACACTGTAGGACTTGGAATATGGTGAGAAACCCTGAAAAAGTCGAAAAATGAGAAAATCACACTGTAGTACCTAGAATATGGTGAGAAACACTGAAAAAGTCTAAAAATAAGATAAAACTTGTAGTACCTGAAATATGGTGAGAAACCCTGAAAAAGTCAAAAAATTAGAAAATCAAATTGTAGGAACTGGAATATGCTGAGATTCCCTGAAAAATTCGAAAAATGGGAAAATCACACTCTAGGACTTGGAATACGATGAGAAACCCTGAAAAAGTCAAAAAATGAGAAAATCACACTGTAGTACCTGGAATATGGTGAGAAACACTGAAAAAGTCTAAAAATAAGATAAAACTTGTAGTACCTGAAATATGGTGAGGAACCCTAAAAAAGTCGAAAAATGAGAAAATCACACTGTAGGACTTCGAATATGATGAGAAACCGTGAAAAAGTAAAAAAATGAGAAAAATACCCTGTAGGAGCTGAAATAAGGAGAGAAACCCTGAAAAGGTTAAAAAATTAGAATATCACAATTGTAGGACCTCCAGTATGGTGAGAAACCCTGAAAAAGTCGAAAAATGAGAAAACCACACTGTAGGACCTGGAATATGGTGAGAAACACTGAAAAATTCAAAAAATGAGAAAATCACACAGTAGGACCTAAATATGGTGAGAAACCGTGAAACAGTCGAAATATAAGAAAACAAACTTGAAGTACCTGCAATATGGTGAGAAACCCTGAAAAAGTCGAAAAATGAAAAAATCACACTGTAGGATTTGGAATATGATGAGAAACCATGAAAAAGTCAAAAATGAGAAAAATATACTGTAGGAGTTGGAATGTGGTGAGAAAAACTGAAAAAGTCGAAGAATAAGAAAATCACACAAGTAGGACCTCCAATATGGTGAGAAAACCTGAAAAAGTCGAAAAATGAGAAAATTACAGAGTAGGACATGGAATATGATAAGAAACCCTTTAAAAGTCGGAAAAAGAAAAAATCACACTGTAGGATTTGGAATATGATGAGAAAACCTGAAAAAGTCAAAAAATGAGAAAATCACACTGTAGTACCTGGAATATTGTGAGAAAACACTGAAAAAGTCTAAAAATGAGAAAATCACACAGTAGGACTTGGAATATGGTGAGAAACCCTGAAACAGTCCAAAAATAAGAAAATCACACTTGTAGTACCTGCAATATGGTGAGAAAACCTGAAAAAGTCGACAAATGAGAAAATCATACTGTAGGACCTACAATAGGGTGAGAAATTCTGAAAAAGTCAAAAAATGAGAAAATCACACTGTAGGACTTGGAATATGATGAGAAAACCTGAAAAAATCTAAAAATGAGAAAATCACACTGTAGGAGCTGGAATATGGTGAGAAACCCTGAAAAGTCAAAAAAAGAGAAAAATCACACTGTAGGACCTGGAATATGGTGAGAAAACATGAAAAATTCAAAAAGGAGAAAATCACACTCTAGGACTTGGAATATGATGAGAAAACCTGAAAAAGTCCAAAAATGAGAAAATCACACTGTAGGACTTCGAATATGGTGAGAAACTCTGAAAAAGTCAAAAAATGAGAAAATCACCCTGTAGGACTTGGAATATGGTGAGAAACCCTGAAAAAGTCAAAAAATGAGAAAAATCACACTGTAGTACATGGAATATGGTGAGAAACTCTGAAAAAGTTGCAAATTAGAAAATGAGAGTGTAGGACCTGGAATATGTTGAGAAAACCTGAAATATTCAAAAAATGAGAAAATGACAATGTAGAACCTGGAATAAGTAAGAAACCCCGAAAATTTTAAAAAAAGAGAAAATCGCACTGTAGGACCTGGAATATGGTGAGAAACAGTGAAAAAGTCAAAAAATGAGAATATCACACTCTAGGACTTGGAATATGGTGAGAAACCCTGAAAAAGTCAAAACATGAGAAATTCATGCAGTAGGACCCAGAATATGGTGAGAAACCCTGAAAGAAGTCGGAAAATGAGAAAATCAGGCAGTAGGACTTGGAAGCTAGTGAGAAACCCTGAAAAAGACGAAAAGTGAGAATAACAAACTGTAGGACCTGGAATATGTTGAGAAACCCTGAAAAATTCGAAAAAAGCAAAAATCACACTCTAGGACTTGGAATGTGATGAGAAATCCTGAAAAAGTAAAAAAAATGAGAAAATCACACTGTAGTACCTGGAATATGGTAAAAAAGTATTAAAATGAGAAAATCACACAGTAGGACCTGGAATATGGTGAGAAACTCTGAATAAGTCGAAAACATGAGAAAATCACGCAGTAGCCTGGAATATGGTGAGTAACCCTGAAAAAGTCGAAAAATGAGAAAATCACGCAGTAGTACTTGGAATATGGTGAGAAACACTGAAAAAGTCTTAAAATGAGAAAATCACACTGTAGGACCTGGAATATGGTGAGAAACTCTGAAAATGTCGAAAAATAAGAAATTCACACTTGTAGGACCTGCAATATGGTGAGAAACACTGAAAAAGTCAAAAAATGAGAAAATCACACTGTAGGACTTGGAATAAAATGAGAAACCGTGAAAAAGACAAAAAATGACAAAAGTACACGGTAGGAGATGGAATATGGAGAGAAACCGTTAAAAAGTAGAAAAATAAGATATACACACTTGTAGGACATGCAATATGGTGAGAGACCCTGAAAAAGTCTTAAATGAGAAAATCACACTGTAGTACCTGGAATATGGTGAGAAACCCTGAAAAAGTCCAAAAATAAGAAATTCACACGTGTAGGACCTGCAATATGGTGAGAAACCCTGAAAAAGTTGAAAAATGAGAAAATCACACTGTAGGACTTGGAATAAGATGAGACACCCTGAAAAAGTCAAAAAATGAGAAAATTTCACTGTAGGACTTGGATTAAGATGAGAAACCCTGAAAAAGTTGAAAAATGAAAAATCACAATGTAGAAGATGGAATATGGTGAGCAATCCTGAAAAAGTCAAAAAATGAGAAAATCACACTGTGGAACCTGGAATATGGTGAGACACTCTGAAAAAGGCGAAAAATTGGAAAAATCACACTCTAGGACTTGGAATATGATGAGAAACCCTGAAAAAGTCAAAAATGAGAAAATCAGACTCTAGTAGCTGGAATATAGTGAGAAACATGGAAAAAGTCTCAAAATGAGAAAATCACACAGTTGGACCTGCAATATGGTGAGAAACACTGAAACAGTCGAAAAATAAGAAAATCAAACTTGTAGGCCCTGCAATATGGTGAGAAACCCTGAAAAATTCCAAAAATGAGAAAATCACACTGTAAGATTTAGAATATGATGAGAAACATGAAAAAGTCAAAAAATGAGAAAAATACACTGTAGAAGCTGGAATATGGTGAGTAAACCCTGAAAAAGACGAAAAATAAGAAAATCACACTTGTAGAACCTCCAATATGTTGAGAAACCCTGAAAAAGTCTTAAAATGAGAAAATCACACTGTAGGACTTGGAATAAGATGAGAAACCCTAAAAAAGTCAAAAAATGAGAAAAATACACTGAAGGAGTTGGAATATATTGAGAAAACCTGAAAAAGTCTTAAAATGAGAAAATCGCACTGTAGGACCTGGAATATGGTGAGAAACCCTGAAATATCGAAAAATAAGAAAATCAAACTTGTAGTACCTGTAATATGGTGAGAAACCCTGAAAAAGTCAAAAAATGAGAAAATCACAATATAGGACTTGGAATAAGTTGAGAATCTGTGAAAAAGACAAAAAAATGACAAAAACACACTGTAGGAGCTTGAATATGGTGAGAAACCCTGAAAAAGTCCAAAAATAAGAAATTCACACTTGTAGGACCTGCAATATGGTGAGAAACCCTGAAAAAGTCGAAGAATGAGAAAATCACACTGTAGGAGTTGGAATATGGTGAGAAACCCTGAAAAAGTCGAAAAATGAGAAAATCATGGACTAGGACCCAGAATATGATGAGAAACACAGAAAAAGTCTTAAAATGAGAAAATCACACTGTAGGACCTGGAATATGGTAAGAAACCCTGAAAATGTCGAAAAATGAGAAAATGACACTGTAGGAGCTGGAATATGTTGAGAAGTCCTGAAAAAAGCCAAAAAAAAAAAAAAAAAAGAAATACAAACTTGTAGGACTTGTAGGACTTGCAATATGGTGAGAGACCCTGAAAAAGTCTTAAAATGAGAAAATCACACTGTAGGACTTGGAATATGATGAGAAACTCTGAAAAATTCAAAAAATGAGAAAATCACACTGTAGTACCTGGTATATGGTGAGAAACACTAAAAAAGTATTAAAATGAGAAAATCACACTTTAGGACCTGGAATATGGTGAGAAACCCTGAAACAGTCCAAAAATAAGAAAATAAAACTTGTAGTACATGCAATATGGTGACAAACACTGAAAAAGTCGAAAAATGAGAATATCACACTGTAGGACCTGGAATATGGTGAGAAACCCTGAAACAGTCCAAAAATAAGAAAATAAAACTTGTAGTACATGCAATATGGTTAGAAACACTGAAAAAGTCGAAAAATGACAATATCACACTGTAGGACTTGGAATATGGTGAGAAACCCTGAAAAAGACGAAAAATGAGAAAATCACACTGTAGTACATGGAATATGGTGAGAAACAATGAAAAAGTCTAAAAATAAGATAAAACTTGTAGTACCTGAAATATGGTGAGAAACCCTGAAAAAGTCAAAAACTTAGAAAATCAAATTGTAGGAACTGGAATATGCTGAGAATCACTGAAAATTTCGAAAAATGCGAAAATCACACTCTAGGACTTGGAATACGATGAGAAACCCTGAAAAAGTCAAAAAATGAGAAAATCACACTGTAGTACCTGGAGTATGGTGAGAAACACTGAAAAATTCTAAAAATAAGATAAAACTTGTAGTACCTGAAATATGGTGAGAAACCCTGAAAAATTCAAAAAATGAGAAAATCACACAGTAGGACCTGAAATATGGAGAGAAACCATGAAAGAGTCGAAATATAAGAAAATCAAACTTGAAGTACCTGCAATATGGTGAGAAACCCTGAAAAAGTCGAAAAATGAAAAAATCACACTGTAGGATTTGGAATATGATGAGAAACCAAGAAAAAGTCAAAAATGAGAAAAATATACTGTAGGAGTTGGAATGTGGTGAGAAAACGTGAAAAAGTCGAAGAATAAGAAAATCACACAAGTAGGACCTCCAATATGATGAGAAACCCTGAAAAAGTCGAAAAATGAGACAATTACAGACTAGGACATGGAATATGGTAAGAAACCCTTTAAAAGTCGGAAAAAGAGAAAATCACACTGTAGGATTTGGAATATGATGAGAAAACCTGAAAAAGACAAAAAATGAGAAAATCACACTGTAGTACCTGGAATATTGTGAGAAAACACTGAAAAAGTCTAAAAATGAGAAAATCACACAGTAGGACTTGGATTATGGTGAGAAACCCTGAAAGAGTCGAAAAATTACAAACTTGTAGTAGCTGCAATATGGTGAGAAAACCTGAAAAAGTCGAAAAATGAGAAAATCATACTGTAGGACCTGCAATAGTGTGAGAAATTCTGAAAAAGTCAAAAAATGAGAAAATCACACTGTAGGACTTGGAATATGATGAGAAAACCAGAAAAAAATCTAAAAATGAGAAAATCACACTGTAGGAGCTGGAATATGGTGAGAAACCCTGAAAAGTCAAAAAAAGAGAAAAATCACACTGTAGGACCTGGAATATGGTGAGAAAACATGAAAAAGTCAAAAAAGGAGAAAGTCACACTCTAGGACTTGGAATATGATGAGAAAACCTGAAAAAGTCCAAAAATGAGAAAATCACACTGTAGGACTTGGAATATGGTGAGAAACCCTGAAAAAGTCAAAAAATGAGAAAAATCACACTGTAGTACATGGAATATGGTGAGAAACTCTGAAAAAGTCAAAAAATGAGAAAATCACCCTGTAGGACTTGGAATATGGTGAGAAAAGCTGAAAAAGTCAAAAAATGAGAAAAATCACACTGTAGTACATGGAATATGGTGAGAAACTCTGAAAAAGTCGCAAATTAGAAAATGGCAGTGTAGGACCTGGAATATGTTGAGAAAACCTGAAATATTCAAAAAATGACAAAATGAAAATGTAGAACCTGGAATAAGGTAAGAAACCCCGAAAATTTTAAAAAAGAGAAAATCACACTATAGGACCTGGAATATGGTGAGAAACACTGAAAAAGTCAAAAAATGAGAATATCACACTCTAGGACTTGGAATATGGTGAGAAACCCTGAAAAAGTCAAAACATGAGAAATTCATGCAGTAGGACCCAGAATATGGTGAGAAACCCTGAAAGAAGTCGGAAATTGAGAAAATCACGCAGTAGGACCTGGAAGCTAGTGAGAAACCCTGAAAAAGACGAAAAATGAGAAATACAAACTGTAGGACCTGGAATATGTTGAGAAACCCTGAAAAATTCGAAAAAAGCAAAAATCACACTCTAGGACTTGGAATGTGATGAGAAACCCTGAAAAAGTAAAAAAATGAGAAAATTACACTGTAGTACCTGGAATATGGTGAGAAACACTAAAAAAGTATTAAAATGAGAAAATCACACAGTAGGACCAAGAATATGGTGAGAAACCCTGAAAAAGTCAAAAAATGAGAAAATCACACTGTAGGACTTGGAATAAAATGAGAAACCGTGAAAAAGACAAAAAATGACCAAAGTACACGGTAGGAGATGGAATATGGAGAGAAACCGTTAAAAAGTAGAAAAATAAGATATACACACTTGTAGGACATGCAATATGGTGAGAGACGCTGAAAAAGTCTTAAAATGAGAAAATCACACTTGTTAGTACCTGGAATATGGTGAGAAACCCTGAAAAAGTCCAAAAATTAGAAAATCACACTGTAGGATTTAGAATATGATAAGAAACCGTGAAAAAAGTCAAAAAATGAGAAAAATACACTGTAGAAGCTGGAATATGGTGAGTAAACCCTGAAAAAGTTGAAAAATAAAAAAATCACACTTGTAGAATAAGGTTAAATAATAAAATAATAATAAAAGTCGGAAAAAGAGAAAATCACACTGTAGGATTTGGAATATGATGAGAAAACCTGAAAAAGACAAAAAATGAGAAAATCACACTGGAGTACCTGGAATATTGTGAGAAAACACTGAAAAAGTCTAAAAATGAGAAAATCACACAGTAGGACTTGGAATATGGTGAGAAAACCCTGAAAGAGTCGAAAAATTACAAACTTGTAGTAGCTGCAATATGGTGAGAAAACCTGAAAAAGTCGAAAAATGAGAAAATCATACTGTAGGACCTGCAATAGTGTGAGAAATTCTGAAAAGTCAAAAAATGAGAAAATCACACTGTAGGACTTGGAATATGATGAGAAAACCTGAAAAAAATCTAAAAATGAGAAAATCACACTATAGGAGCTGGAATATGGTGAGAAACCCTGAAAAGTCAAAAAAAGAGAAAAATCACACTGTAGGACCTGGAATATGGTGAAAAAACATGAAAAAGTCAAAAAAGGAGAAATCACACTCTAGGACTTGGAATATGATGAGAAAACCTGAAAAAGTCCAAAAATGAGAAAATCACACTGTAGGACTTGGAATATGGTGAGAAACCCTGAAAAAGTCAAAAAATGAGAAAAATCACACTGTAGTACATGGAATATGGTGAGAAACTCTGAAAAAGTCAAAAAATGAGAAAATCACCCTGTAGGATTTGGAATATGGTGAGAAAAGCTGAAAAAGTCAAAAAATGAGAAAAATCACACTGTAGTACATGGAATATGGTGAGAAACTCTGAAAAAGTCGCAAATTAGAAAATGGCAGTGTAGGACCTGGAATATGTTGAGAAAACCTGAAATATTCAAAAAATGACAAAATGACAATGTAGAACCTGGAATAAGGTAAGAAACCCCGAAAATTAAAAAAAAAGAGAATATCACACTCTAGGACTTGGAATATGGTGAGAAACCCTGAAAAAGTCAAAACATGAGAAATTCATGCAGTAGGACCCAGAATATGGTGAGAAACCCTAAAAGAAGTCAGAAAATGAGAAAATCACGCAGTAGGACCTGGAAGCTAGTGAGAAACCCTGAAAAAGACGAAAAATGAGAATAACAAACTGTAGGACCTGGAATATGTTGAGAAACCCTGAAAAATTCGAAAAAAGCAAAAATCACACTCTAGGACTTGGAATGTGATGAGAAACCCTTGAAAAAGTAAAAAATGAGAAAATTACACTGTAGTACCTGGGAATATGGTGAGAAACACTAAAAAAGTATTAAAATGAGAAAATCACACAGTAGGACCAAGAATATGGTGAGAAACTCTGAAAAAGTCGAAAACATGAGAAAATCACGCAGTAGTACCAGGAATATTGTGAGAAACCCTGAAAAAGTCGAAAATGAGAAAATCACACTGTAGGACCTGGAATATGGTGAGAAACTCTGAAAATGTCGAAAAATAAGAAATTCACACTTGTAGGACCTGCAATATGGTGAGAAACCCTGAAAAAGTCAAAAAATGAGAAAATCAAACTGTAGGACTTGGAATAAAATGAGAAACCGTGAAAAAGACAAAAAATGACAATAGTACACGGTAGGAGATGGAATATGGAGAGAAACCGTTAAAAAGTAGAAAAATAAGATATACACACTTGTAGGACATGCAATATGGTGAGAGACGCTGAAAAAGTCTTAAAATGAGAAAATCACACTGTAGTACCTGGAATATGGTGAGAAACCCTGAAAAAGTCCAAAAATAAGAAATTCAAACGTGTAGGACCTGCAATATGGTGAGAAACCCTGAAAAAGTCGAAAAATGAGAAAATCACACTGTAGGACTTGGAATAAGATGAGACACCCTGAAAAAGTCAAAAAATGAGAAAATTTCACTGTAGGACTTGGAATAAGATGAGAAACCTGAAAAAGTTGAAAAATGAGAAAATCACAATGTAGAAGATGGAATATGGTGAGCAATCCTGAAAAAGTCAAAAAATGAGAAAATCACACTGTGGAACCTGGAATATGGTGAGAAACTCTGAAAAAGGCGAAAAATTGGAAAAATCACACTCTAGGACTTGGAATATGATGAGAAACCCTGAAAAAGTCAAAAATGAGAAAATCACACTGTAGTAGCTGGAATATGGTGAGAAACATTGAAAAAGTCTCAAAATGAGAAAATCACACAGTTGGACCTGCAATATGGTGAGAAACACTGAAACAGTCGAAAAATAAGAAAATCAAACTTGTAGTACCTGCAATATGGTGAGAAACCCTGAAAATTCCAAAAATTAGAAAATCACACTGTAGGATTTAGAATATGATAAGAAACCGAGAAAAAAGTCAAAAAATGAGAAAAATACACTGTAGAAGCTGGAATATGGTGAGTAAACCCTGAAAAAGTTGAAAAATAAAAAAATCACACTTGTAGAACCTACAATATGGTGAGAAACCCTGAAAAAGTCAAAAAATGAGAAAATCACACTGTAGGACCTGGAATATGTTCAGAAACCCTGAAAAAGTCTTAAAATGAGAAAATAACACTGTAGGACTTGGAATAAGATGAGAAACCCTAAAAAAGTCGAAAATGAGAAAAATACACTGAAGGAGTTGGAATATGTTGAGACTCCCAAAAAAAGTCTTAAAATGAGAAAATCACACTGTAGGACCTGGAATATGGTGAGATACTCTGAAAAAGTCGAAAAAAGAGAAAAATCACACTCTAGGACTTGGAATATGATGAGAAACCCTGAAAGAGTCAAAAATGAGAAAATCACACTATAGTACCTGGAATATGGTGAGAAACCCTGAAAACGTCTAAAAATGAGAAAATCAAAAAGTAGGACCTGGAATATGGTGAGAAACCCTGAAAGATCGAAAAATAAGAAAATCAAACTTGTAGTACCTGCAATATGTTGAGAAACCCTGAAAAAGTCAAAAATTGAGAAAATCACAATATAGGACTTGGAATAAAATGAGAAACCGTGAAAAAGACAAAAAATGACAAAAACACACTGTAGGAGCTGGAATATGGTGAGAAACCCTGAAAAAGTCCAAAAATAAGAAATTCACACTTGTAGGACCTGCAATATGGTGAGAAACCCTGACAAAGTCGAAAAATGAGAAAATCACACTGTAGGACTTGGAATAAGATGAGACACACTGAAAAAATCAAAAAATGAGAAAATTTCACTGTAGGACTTGGAATAAGATGAGAAACCCTGAAAAAGTTGAAAAATGAGAAAATCACAATGTAGAAGATGGAATATGGTGAGCAATCCGAAAAAGTCAAAAAATGAGAAAATCACGCTGTAGGACCTGGAATATGGTGAGAAACTCTGAAAAAGTCGAAAAAAGAGAAAATCACACTTAGGACTTGGAATATGATGAGAAACCCTGAAAAAGTCAAAAAATGAGAAAATCAAACAGTAGGACCGGGAATATGGTGAGAAACCCTGAAAGATTGAAAAATAAGAAAATCAAACTTGTAGTACCTGCAATATGGTGAGAAACCCTGAAAAAGTCAAAAAATGAGAAAATCACAATATAGGACTTGGAATAAGATGAGAAACCCTGAAAAAGACAAAAAATGACAAAAACACACTGTAGGAGCTGGAATATGGTGAGAAACCCTGAAAAAGTCCAAAAATAAGAAATTCACACTTGTAGGACCTGCAATATGGTGAGAAACCCTGAAAAAGTCAAAAAATGAGAAAAATCACACTGTAGGACTTCGAATATGATGAGAAACCGTGAAAAAGTAAAAAAATAAGAAAAATACACTGTAGGAACTGGAATATGGAGAGAAACCCTGAAAAGGTTAAAAAATTAGAAAATCACAATTGTAGGACCTCCAATATGGTGAGAAACCCTGAAAAAGTCGAAAAATGAGAAAAACACACTGTAGGACCTGGAATATGGTGAGAAACACTGAAAAATTCAAAAAATGAGAAAATCACACAGTAGGACCTGAAATATGGAGAGAAACCGTGAAACAGTCGAAATATAAGAAAATCAAACTTGAAGTACCTGCAATATGGTGAGAAACCCTGAAAAAGTCGAAAAATGAAAAAATCACACTGTAGGATTTGGAATATGATGAGAAACCATGAAGAAGTCAAAAATGAGAAAAATATACTGTAGGAGTTGGAATGTGGTGAGAAAACCTGAAAAAGTCGAAGAATAAGAAAATCCCACAAGTAGGACCTCCAATATGGTGAGAAACCCTGAAAAAGTCGAAAAATGAGACAATTACAGACTAGGACATAGAATATGGTAAGAAACCCTTTAAAAGTCGGAAAAAGAGAAAATCACACTGTAGGATTTGTAATATGATGAGAAAACCTGAAAAAGTCAAAAAATGAGAAAATCACACTGTAGTACCTGGAATATTGTGAGAAAACACTGAAAAAGTCTAAAAATGAGAAAATCACACAGTAGGACTTGGAATATGGTGAGAAATCCTGAAACAGTCGAAAAATAAGAAAATCAAACTTGTAGTACCTGCAATATGGTGAGAAAACCTGAAAAAGTTGAAAAATGAGAAAAATCATACTGTAGGACCTGCAATAGGTGAGAAATTCTGAAAAAGTCAAAAAATGAGAAAATCACACTGTAGGACTTGGAATATGATGAGAAAACCTGAAAAAATCTAAAAATGAGAAAATCACACTGTAGGAGCTGGAATATGGTGAGAAACCCTGAAGAGTCAAAAAAAGAGAAAAATCACACTGTAGGACCTGGAATATGGTGAGAAACCCTGAAAAAGTCAAAAAATGAGAAAAATCACACTGTAGTACCTGGAATATGGTGAGAAACACTGAAAAAGTCTAAAAATAAGATAAAACTTTTAGTACCTGAAATATGGTGAGAAACCCTGAAAAAGTCGAAAAATGAGAAAATCACACTGTAGGACTTCGAATATGATGAGAAACCGTGAAAAAGTAAAAAAAATGAGAAAAATACACTGTAGGAGCTGGAATATGGAGAGAAACCCTGAAAAGGTTAAAAAATTAGAAAATCACAATTGTAGGACCTCCAATATGGTGAGAAACCCTGAAAAAGTCGAAAAATGAGAAAAACACACTGTAGGACCTGGAATATGGTGAGAAACACTGAAAAATTCAAAAAATGAGAAAATCACACAGTAGGACCTGAAATATGGAGAGAAACCATGAAAGAGTCGAAATATAAGAAAATCAAACTTGAAGTACCTGCAATATGGTGAGAAACCCTGAAAAAGTCGAAAAATGAAAAAATCACACTGTAGGATTTGGAATATGATGAGAAACCAAGAAAAAGTCAAAAATGAGAAAAATATACTGTAGGAGTTGGAATGTGGTGAGAAAACGTGAAAAAGTCGAAGAATAAGAAAATCACACAAGTAGGACCTCCAATATGATGAGAAACCCTGAAAAAGTCGAAAAATGAGACAATTACAGACTAGGACATGGAATATGGTAAGAAACCCTTTAAAAGTCGGAAAAAGAGAAAATCACACTGTAGGATTTGGAATAAGATGAGAAAACCTGAAAAAGACAAAAAATGAGAAAATCACACTGTAGTACCTGGAATATTGTGAGAAAACACTGAAAAAGTCTAAAAATGAGAAAATCACACAGTAGGACTTGGATTATGGTGAGAAACCCTGAAAGAGTCGAAAAATTACAAACTTGTAGTAGCTGCAATATGGTGAGAAAACCTGAAAAAGTCGAAAAATGAGAAAATCATACTGTAGGACCTGCAATAGTGTGAGAAATTCTGAAAAAGTCAAAAAATGAGAAAATCACACTGTAGGACTTGGAATATGATGAGAAAACCAGAAAAAAATCTAAAAATGAGAAAATCACACTGTAGGAGCTGGAATATGGTGAGAAACCCTGAAAAGTCAAAAAAAGAGAAAAATCACACTGTAGGACCTGGAATATGGTGAGAAAACATGAAAAAGTCAAAAAAGGAGAAAGTCACACTCTAGGACTTGGAATATGATGAGAAAACCTGAAAAAGTCAAAAAAGGAGAAAATCACACTGTAGGACTTGGAATATGGTGAGAAACCCTGAAAAAGTCAAAAAATGAGAAAAATCACACTGTAGTACATGGAATATGGTGAGAAACTCTGAAAAAGTCAAAAAATGAGAAAATCACCCTGTAGGACTTGGAATATGGTGAGAAACTCTGAAAAAGTCGCAAATTAGAAAATGGCAGTGTAGGACCTGGAATATGTTGAGAAAACCTGAAATATTCAAAAAATGACAAAATGACAATGTAGAACCTGGAATAAGGTAAGAAACCCCGAAAATTTTAAAAAAAGAGAAAATCACACTATAGGACCTGGAATATGGTGAGAAACACTGAAAAAGTCAAAAAATGAGAATATCACACTCTAGGACTTGGAATATGGTGAGAAACCCTGAAAAAGTCAAAACATGAGAAATTCATGCAGTAGGACCCAGAATATGGTGAGAAACCCTGAAAGAAGTCGGAAAATGAGAAAATCACGCAGTAGGACCTGGAAGCTAGTGAGAAACCCTGAAAAAGACGAAAAATGAGAATAACAAACTGTAGGACCTGGAATATGTTGAGAAACCCTGAAAAATTCGAAAAAAGCAAAAATCACACTCTAGGACTTGGAATGTGATGAGAAACCCTGAAAAAGTAAAAAAATGAGAAAATTACACTGTAGTACCTGGAATATGGTGAGAAACACTAAAAAAGTATTAAAATGAGAAAATCACACAGTAGGACCTGGAATATGGTGAGAAACTCTGAAAAAGTCGAAAACATGAGAAAATCACGCAGTAGTACCAGGAATATTGTGAGA
Organism: Mus caroli; assembly: GCF_978045245.1. Lineage (NCBI taxonomy): Eukaryota > Metazoa > Chordata > Mammalia > Rodentia > Muridae > Mus > Mus caroli. Next base: position 76,310 of record NW_028227448.1, on the reverse strand, counting down.
AACCCTGAAAAAGTCGAAAAATGAGAAAATCACACTGTAGGACCTGGAATATGGTGAGAAACTCTGAAAATGTCGAAAAATAAGAAATTCACACTTGTAGGACCTGCAATATGGTGAGAAACCCTGAAAAAGTCAAAAAATGAGAAAATCACACTGTAGGACTTGGAATAAAATGAGAAACCGTGAAAAAGACAAAAAATGACAAAAGTACACGGTAGGAGATGGAATATGGAGAGAAACCGTTAA
>NW_028227448.1:0-75964 GCF_978045245.1 Mus caroli | reverse complement strand
ATTCGAAGTCCTACAGTGTGATTTTCTCATTTTTCGACTTTTTCAGGGTTTCTCACCATATTGCAGGTCCTACAAGTATGAATTTCTTATTTTTGGACTTTTTCAGGGTTTCTCACCATATTCCAGCTCCTACAGTGTGTTTTTGTCATTTTTTGTCTTTTTCACGGTTTCTCATCTTATTCCAAGTCCTATATTGTGATTTTCTCATTTTTTGACTTTTTCAGGGTTTCTCACCATATTGCAGGTACTACAAGTTTGATTTTCTTATTTTTCAATCTTTCAGGGTTTCTCACCATATTCCCGGTCCTACTGTTTGATTTTCTCATTTTTTGACTTTTTCAGGGTTTCTCATCATATTCCAAGTCCTAAGTGTGATTTTCTCTTTTTTCGACTTTTTCAGAGTTTCTCACCATATTCCAGGTCCTACAGCGTGATTTTCTCATTTTTTGACTTTTTCGGATTGCTCACCATATTCCATCTTCTACATTGTGATTTTCTCATTTTTCAACTTTTTCAGGGTTTCTCATCTTATTCCAAGTCCTACAGTGAAATTTTCTCATTTTTTGATTTTTTCAGTGTGTCTCATCTTATTCCAAGTCCTACAGTGTGATTTTCTCATTTTTCGACTTTGTCAGGGTTTCTCACCATATTGCAGGTCCTACAAGTGTGAATTTCTTATTTTTGGACTTTTTCAGGGTTTCTCACCATATTCCAGCTCCTACAGTGTGTTTTTGTCATTTTTTGTCTTTTTCACGGTTTCTCATCTTATTCCAAGTCCTATATTGTGATTTTCTCAATTTTTGACTTTTTCAGGGTTTCTCAACATATTGCAGGTACTACAAGTTTGATTTTCTTATTTTTCGATCTTTCAGGGTTTCTCACCATATTCCAGGTCCTACTTTTTGATTTTCTCATTTTTAGACGTTTTCAGGGTTTCTCACCATATTCCAGGTACTATAGTGTGATTTTCTCATTTTTTGACTCTTTCAGGGTTTCTCATCATATTCCAAGTCCTAGAGTGTGATTTTTCTCTTTTTTCGACTTTTTCAGAGTATCTCACCATATTCCAGGTCCTACAGTGTGATTTTCTCATTTTAAGACTTTTTTTGGGAGTCTCAACATATTCCAACTCCTTCAGTGTATTTTTCTCATTTTCGACTTTTTTAGGGTTTCTCATCTTATTCCAAGTCCTACAGTGTTATTTTCTCATTTTAAGACTTTTTCAGGGTTTCTGAACATATTCCAGGTCCTACAGTGTGATTTTCTCATTTTTTGACTTTTTCAGGGTTTCTCACCATATTGTAGGTTCTACAAGTGTGATTTTTTTATTTTTCAACTTTTTCAGGGTTTACTCACCATATTCCAGCTTCTACAGTGTATTTTTCTCATTTTTTGACTTTTTTCTCGGTTTCTTATCATATTCTAAATCCTACAGTGTGATTTTCTAATTTTTGGAATTTTTCAGGGTTTCTCACCATATTGCAGGTACTACAAGTTTGATTTTCTTATTTTTCGACTGTTTCAGTGTTTCTCACCATATTGCAGGTCCAACTGTGTGATTTTCTCATTTTGAGACTTTTTCAATGTTTCTCACCATATTCCAGCTACTACAGTGTGATTTTCTCATTTTTGACTTTTTCAGGGTTTCTCATCATATTCCAAGTCCTAGAGTGTGATTTTTCCAATTTTTCGCCTTTTTCAGAGTTTCTCACCATATTCCAGGTTCCACAGTGTGATTTTCTCATTTTTTGACTTTTTCAGGATTGCTCACCATATTCCATCTTCTACATTGTGATTTTCTCATTTTTCAACTTTTTCAGGTTTCTCATCTTATTCCAAGTCCTACAGTGAAATTTTCTCATTTTTTGACTTTTTCAGGGTGTCTCATCTTATTCCAAGTCCTACAGTGTGATTTTCTCATTTTTCGACTTTTTCAGGGTTTCTCACCATATTGCAGGTCCTACACGTGTGAATTTCTTATTTTTGGACTTTTTCAGGGTTTCTCACCATATTCCAGGTACTACAGTGTGATTTTCTCATTTTAAGACTTTTTCAGCGTCTCTCACCATATTGCATGTCCTACAAGTGTGTATATCTTATTTTTCTACTTTTTAACGGTTTCTCTCCATATTCCATCTCCTACCGTGTACTTTTGTCATTTTTTGTCTTTTTCACGGTTTCTCATTTTATTCCAAGTCCTACAGTGTGATTTTCTCATTTTTTGACTTTTTCAGGGTTTCTCACCATATTGCAGGTCCTACAAGTGTGAATTTCTTATTTTTCGACATTTTCAGAGTTTCTCACCATATTCCAGGTCCTACAGTGTGATTTTCTCATTTTTCGACTTTTTCAGGGTTTCTCACAATATTCCTGGTACTACTGCGTGATTTTCTCATGTTTTCGACTTTTTCAGAGTTTCTCACCATATTCTTGGTCCTACTGTGTGATTTTCTCATTTTAATACTTTTTTAGTGTTTCTCACCATATTCCAGGTACTACAGTGTAATTTTCTCATTTTTTTACTTTTTCAGGGTTTCTCATCACATTCCAAGTCCTAGAGTGTGATTTTTGCTTTTTTCGAATTTTTCAGGGTTTCTCAACATATTCCAGGTCCTACAGTTTGTTATTCTCATTTTTCGTCTTTTTCAGGGTTTCTCACTAGCTTCCAGGTCCTACTGCGTGATTTTCTCATTTTCCGACTTCTTTCAGGGTTTCTCACCATATTCTGGGTCCTACTGCATGAATTTCTCATGTTTTGACTTTTTCAGGGTTTCTCACCATATTCCAAGTCCTAGAGTGTGATATTCTCTTTTTTTTTAAATTTTCGGGGTTTCTTACCTTATTCCAGGTTCTACATTGTCATTTTGTCATTTTTTGAATATTTCAGGTTTTCTCAACATATTCCAGGTCCTACACTGCCATTTTCTAATTTGCGACTTTTTCAGAGTTTCTCACCATATTCCATGTACTACAGTGTGATTTTTCTCATTTTTTGACTTTTTCAGCTTTTCTCACCATATTCCAAATCCTACAGGGTGATTTTCTCATTTTTTGACTTTTTCAGAGTTTCTCACCATATTCCATGTACTACAGTGTGATTTTTCTCATTTTTTGACTTTTTCAGGGTTTCTCACCATATTCCAAGTCCTACAGTGTGATTTTCTCATTTTTGGACTTTTTCAGGTTTTCTCATCATATTCCAAGTCCTAGAGTGTGATTTTCTCCTTTTTTGACTTTTTCATGTTTTTTCACCATATTCCAGGTCCTACAGTGTGATTTTTCTCTTTTTTTGACTTTTCAGGGTTTCTCACCATATTCCAGCTCCTATAGTGTGATTTTCTCATTTTTAGATTTTTTTCAGGTTTTCTCATCATATTCCAAGTCCTACAGTGTGATTTTCTCATTTTTGACTTTTTCAGAATTTCTCACACTATTGCAGGTCCTACAGTATGATTTTCTCATTTTTCGACTTTTTCAGGTTTTCTCACCATATTGCAGCTACTACAAGTTTGTAATTTTTCGACTCTTTCAGGGTTTCTCACCATATTCCAAGTCCTACTGTGTGATTTTCTCATTTTTAGACTTTTTCAGTGTTTTTCTCACAATATTCCAGGTACTCCAGTGTGATTTTCTCATTTTTTGTCTTTTTCAGGTTTTCTCATCATATTCCAAATCCTACAGTGTGATTTTCTCTTTTTCCGACTTTTATTATTATTTTATTATTTAACCTTATTCTACAAGTGTGATTTTTTTATTTTTCAACTTTTTCAGGGTTTACTCACCATATTCCAGCTTCTACAGTGTATTTTTCTCATTTTTTGACTTTTTTCACGGTTTCTTATCATATTCTAAATCCTACAGTGTGATTTTCTAATTTTTGGACTTTTTCAGGGTTTCTCACCATATTCCAGGTACTACAGTGTGATTTTCTCATTTTAAGACTTTTTCAGCGTCTCTCACCATATTGCATGTCCTACAAGTGTGTATATCTTATTTTTCTACTTTTTAACGGTTTCTCTCCATATTCCATCTCCTACCGTGTACTTTGGTCATTTTTTGTCTTTTCACGGTTTCTCATTTTATTCCAAGTCCTACAGTGTGATTTTCTCATTTTTGACTTTTTCAGGGTTTCTCACCATATTCTTGGTCCTACTGTGTGATTTTCTCATTTTAATACTTTTTTAGTGTTTCTCACCATATTCCAGGTACTACAGTGTAATTTTCTCATTTTTTTACTTTTTCAGGGTTTCTCATCACATTCCAAGTCCTAGAGTGTGATTTTTGCTTTTTTCGAATTTTTCAGGGTTTCTCAACATATTCCAGGTCCTACAGTTTGTATTTCTCATTTTTCGTCTTTTTCAGGGTTTCTCACTAGCTTCCAGGTCTCCTACTGCGTGATTTTCTCAATTTCCGACTTCTTTCAGGGTTTCTCACCATATTCTGGGTCCTACTGCATGAATTTCTCATGTTTTGACTTTTTCAGGGTTTCTCACCATATTCCAAGTCCTAGAGTTGTGATATTCTCATTTTTTGACTTTTTCAGTGTTTCTCACCATATTCCAGGTCCTATAGTGTGATTTTCTCTTTTTTTAAAATTTTCGGGGTTTCTTACCTTATTCCAGGTTCTACATTTTCATTTTGTCATTTTTTGAATATTTCAGGTTTTCTCAACATATTCCAGGTCCTACACTGCCATTTTCTAATTTGCGACTTTTTCAGAGTTTCTCACCATATTCCATGTACTACAGTGTGATTTTTCTCATTTTTTGACTTTTTCAGCTTTTCTCACCATATTCCAAGTCCTACAGGGTGATTTTCTCATTTTTTGACTTTTTCAGAGTTTCTCACCATATTCCATGTACTACAGTGTGATTTTTCTCATTTTTTGACTTTTTCAGGGTTTCTCACCATATTCCAAGTCCTACCAGTGTGATTTTCTCATTTTGGACTTTTTCAGGTTTTCTCATCATATTCCAAGTCCTAGAGTGTGACTTTCTCCTTTTTTGACTTTTTCATGTTTTCTCACCATATTCCAGGTCCTACAGTGTGATTTTTCTCTTTTTTTGACTTTTCAGGGTTTCTCACCATATTCCAGCTCCTACAGTGTGATTTTCTCATTTTTAGATTTTTTTCTGGTTTTCTCATCATATTCCAAGTCCTACAGTGTGATTTTCTCATTTTTTGACTTTTTCAGAATTTCTCACACTATTGCAGGTCCTACAGTATGATTTTCTCATTTTTCGACTTTTTCAGGTTTTCTCACCATATTGCAGCTACTACAAGTTTGTAATTTTTCGACTCTTTCAGGGTTTCTCACCATAATCCAAGTCCTACTGTGTGATTTTCTCATTTTTAGACTTTTTCAGTGTTTTCTCACAATATTCCAGGTACTACAGTGTGATTTTCTCATTTTTTGTCTTTTTCAGGTTTTCTCATCATATTCCAAATCCTACAGTGTGATTTTCTCTTTTTCCGACTTTTAAAGGGTTTCTTACCATATTCCATGTCCTAGTCTGTAATTGTCTCATTTTTCGACTTTTTCAGGGTTTCTCATCATATTGGAGGTCCTACTTGTGTGATTTTCTTATTCTTCGACTTTTTCACGTTTTCTCACCACATTCCAACTCCTACAGTATATTTTTCTCATTTTTGACTTTTTCTTGGTTTCTCATCATATTCCAAATCCTACAGTGTGATTTTTTCATTTTTCGACTTTTTCAGGGTTTCTCACCATATTGCAGGTACTTCAAGTTTGATTTTCTTATATTTCGACTCTTTCATGGTTTCTCTCCATATTTCAGGTCCTACTGTGTGATTTTCTCATTTTTTGAATTTTTCAGGGTTTCTCACCATATTTCAGGTACTACAAGTTTTATCTTATTTTTAGAATTTTTCAGTGTTTCTCACCATACTCCAGGTACTACAGTGTGATTTTCTCATTTTTTGACTTTTTCAGGGTTTCTCATCGTATTCCAAGTCCTAGAGTGTGATTTTCGCATTTTTCGAAATTTTCAGTGATTCTCAGCATATTCCAGTTCCTACAATTTGATTTTCTAAGTTTTTGACTTTTTCAGGGTTTCTCACCATATTTCAGGTACTACAAGTTTTATCTTATTTTTAGACTTTTTCATTGTTTCTCACCATATTCCATGTACTACAGTGTGATTTTCTCATTTTTCGTCTTTTTCAGGGTTTCTCACCATATTCCAAGTCCTACAGTGTGATATTGTCATTTTTCGACTTTTTCAGTGTTTCTAACCATATTGCATGTACTACAAGTTTTATTTTCTTATTTTTGGACTGTTTCAGGGTTTCTCACCATATTCCAGGTCCTACAGTGTGATATTCTCATTTTTCGACTTTTTCAGTGTTTGTCACCATATTGCATGTACTACAAGTTTTATTTTCTTATTTTTGGACTGTTTCAGGGTTTCTCACCATATTCCAGGTCCTAAAGTGTGATTTTCTCATTTTAATACTTTTTTAGTGTTTCTCACCATATACCAGGTACTACAGTGTGATTTTCTCATTTTTTGAATTTTTCAGAGTTTCTCATCATATTCCAAGTCCTACAGTGTGATTTTCTCATTTTAAGACTTTTTCAGGGTCTCTCACCATATTGCAAGTCCTACAAGTCCTACAAGTTTGTATTTCTTTTTTTTTTTTTTTTTTTTGGCTTTTTTCAGGACTTCTCAACATATTCCAGCTCCTACAGTGTCATTTTCTCATTTTTCGACATTTTCAGGGTTTCTTACCATATTCCAGGTCCTACAGTGTGATTTTCTCATTTTAAGACTTTTTCTGTGTTTCTCATCATATTCTGGGTCCTAGTCCATGATTTTCTCATTTTTCGACTTTTTCAGGGTTTCTCACCATATTCCAACTCCTACAGTGTGATTTTCTCATTCTTCGACTTTTTCAGGGTTTCTCACCATATTGCAGGTCCTACAAGTGTGAATTTCTTATTTTTGGACTTTTTCAGGGTTTCTCACCATATTCAAGCTCCTACAGTGTGTTTTTGTCATTTTTTTGTCTTTTTCACAGATTCTCAACTTATTCCAAGTCCTATATTGTGATTTTCTCATTTTTTGACTTTTTCAGGGTTTCTCACCATATTACAGGTACTACAAGTTTGATTTTCTTATTTTTCGATATTTCAGGGTTTCTCACCATATTCCAGGTCCTACAGTGCGATTTTCTCATTTTAAGACTTTTTCAGGTTTTCTCAATATATTCCAACTCCTTCAGTGTATTTTTCTCATTTTTTGACTTTTTTAGGGTTTCTCATCTTATTCCAAGTCCTACAGTGTGATTTTCTCATTTTAAGACTTTTTCAGGGTTTCTCAACATATTGGAGGTTCTACAAGTGTGATTTTCTTATTTTTCGTCTTTTTCAGGGTTTACTCACCATATTCCAGCTTCTACAGTGTATTTTTCTCATTTTTTGACTTTTTCATGTTTCTCATCATATTCTAAATCTTATAGTGTGATTTTCTCATTTTTGGAATTTTTCAGGGTTTCTCACCATATTGCAGGGCCTACAAGTTTGATTTTCTTATTTTTCGACTGTTTCAGTGTTTCTCACCATATTGCAGGTCCAACTGTGTGATTTTCTCATTTTGAGACTTTTTCCATGTTTCTCACTATATTCCAGCTACTAGAGTCTGATTTTCTCATTTTTGACTTTTTCAGGGTTTCTCATCATATTCCAAGTCCTAGAGTGTGATTTTTCCAATTTTTCGCCTTTTTCAGAGTGTCTCACCATATTCCAGGTTCCACAGTGTGATTTTCTCATTTTTTGACTTTTTCAGGATTGCTCACCATATTCCATCTTCTACATTGTGATTTTTCATTTTTCAACTTTTTCAGGGTTTCTCATCTTAATCCAAGTCCTACAGTGAAATTTTCTCATTTTTTGACTTTTTCAGGGTGTCTCATCTTATTCCAAGTCCTACAGTGTGATTTTCTCATTTTTCAACTTTTTCAGGGTTTCTCACCATATTGCAGGTCCTACACGTGTGAATTTCTTATTTTTGGACTTTTTCAGGGTTTCTCACCATATTCCAGGTACTACAGTGTGATTTTCTCATTTAAGACTTTTTCAGGGTCTCTCACCATATTGCATGTCCTACAAGTGTGTATATCTTATTTTTCTACTTTTTAACGGTTTCTCTCCATATTCCATCTCCTACCGTGTACTTTTGTCATTTTTTGTCTTTTTCACGGTTTCTCATTTTATTCCAAGTCCTACAGTGTGATTTTCTCATTTTTTGACTTTTTCAGTGTTTCTCACCATATTGCAGGTCCTACAAGTGTGAATTTCTTATTTTTCGACATTTTCAGAGTTTCTCACCATATTCCAGGTCCTACAGTGTGATTTTCTCATTTTAAGACTTTTTCAGTGTTTCTCACCATATTCCAAGTACTACTGCGTGATTTTCTCATTTTTCGACTTTTTCAGGGTTACTCACCATATTCCAGGCTACTGCGTGATTTTCTCATGTTTTCGACTTATTCAGAGTTTCTCACCATATTCCAGGTCCTACTGTGTGATTTTCTCATTTTAATACTTTTTTACCATATTCCAGGTACTACAGTGTGATTTTCTCATTTTTTTTACTTTTTCAGGATTTCTCATCACATTCCAAGTCCTAGAGTGTGATTTTTGCTTTTTTCGAATTTTTCAGGGTTTCTCAACATATTCCAGGTCCTACAGTTTGTTATTCTCACTTTTCGTCTTTTTCAGGGTTTCTCACTAGCTTCCAAGTCCTACTGCCTGATTTTCTCATTTTCCGACTTCTTTCAGGGTTTCTCACCATATTCTGGGTCCTACTGCATGAATTTCTCATGTTTTGACTTTTTCAGGGTTTCTCACCATATTCCAAGTCCTAGAGTGTGATATTCTCATTTTTTGACTTTTTCACTGTTTCTCACCATATTCCAGGTCCTACAGTGCGATTTTCTCTTTTTTTAAAATTTTCGGGGTTTCTTACTTATTCCAGGTTCTACATTGTCATTTTCTCATTTTTTGAATATTTCAGGTTTTCTCAACATATTCCAGGTCCTACACTCTCATTTTCTAATTTGCAACTTTTTCAGAGTTTCTCACCATATTCCATGTACTACAGTGTGATTTTTCTCATTTTTTGACTTTTTCAGGGTTTCTCACCATATTCCAAGTCCTACAGGGTGATTTTCTCATTTTTTGACTTTTTCAGAGTTTCTCACCATATTCGAAGTCCTACAGTGTGATTTTCTCATTTTTGGACTTTTTCAGGTTTTCTCATCATATTCCAAGTCCTAGAGTGTGATTTTCTCCTTTTTGAATTTTTCATGTTTTCTCACCATATTCCAGGTCCTACAGTGTGATTTTTCTCTTTTTTTGACTTTTCAGGGTTTCTCACCATATTCCAGCTCCTACAGTGTGATTTTCTCATTTTTAGATTTTTTCAGGTTTTCTCATCATATTCCAAGTCCTACAGTGTGATTTTTCATTTTTTGACTTTTTCAGAATTTCTCACCCTATTGTAGGTCCTACAGTATGATTTTCTCATTTGTCGACTTTTTCAGGTTTTCTCACCATATTGCAGGTACTACAAGTGTGATTTTCTTATTTTTGGACTGTTTCAGGGTTTCTCACCATATTCCAAGTCCTACTGTGTGATTTTCTCATTTTTAGACTTTTTCAGTGTTTTCTCACAATATTCCAGGTACTACAGTGTGATTTTCTCATTTTTTGACTTTTTCAGGTTTTCTCATCATATTCCAAATCCTACAGTGTGATTTTTTCTTTTTCCGACTTTTAAAGGGTTTCTTATCATATTCCATGTCCTACTCTGTAATTTTCTCATTTTTCGACTTTTTCAGGTTTTCTCACCATATTGGAGGTCCTACTTGTGTGATTTTCTTATTCTTCGACTTTTTCAGTTTTTCTCACCACATTCCAACTCCTACAGTATATTTTTCTCATTTTTGACTTTTTCATGGTTTCTCATCATATTCCAAATCCTACAGTGTGATTTTTTCATTTTTCGACTTTTTCAGGGTTTCTCACCATATTGCAGGTACTTCAAGTTTGTTTTCTTATATTTCGACTGTTTCACGGTTTCTCACCATATTTAGGTCCTACTGTGTGATTTTCTCATTTTTTGAATTTTTCAGTGTTTCTCACCATATTCCAGGTCCTACAGTGTGGTTTTCTCATTTTTCGACTTTTTCAGGGTTTCTCACCATACTGGAGGTCCTACAATTGTGATATTCTAATTTTTTAACCTTTTCAGGGTTTCTCTCCTTATTTCAGCTCCTACAGGGTATTTTTCTCATTTTTTTACTTTTTCACGGTTTCTCATCATATTCGAAGTCCTACAGTGTGATTTTCTCATTTTTCGACTTTTTTAGGGTTCCTCACCATATTTCAGGTACTACAAGTTTTATCTTATTTTTAGACTTTTTCAGTGTTTCTCACCATATTCCAGGTACTACAGTGTGATTTTCTCATTTTTTGACTTTTTCAGGGTTTCTCATCGTATTCCAAGTCCTAGAGTGTGATTTTCGCATTTTTCGAATTTTTCAGGGAATCTCAGCATATTCCAGTTCCTACAATTTGATTTTCTAATTTTTTGACTTTTTCAGGGTTTCTCACCATATTTCAGGTACTACAAGTTTTATCTTATTTTTAGACTTTTTCAGTGTTTCTCACCATATTCTAGGTACTACAGTGTGATTTTCTCATTTTTCGACTTTTTCAGGGTTTCTCACCATATTCCAAGTCCTACAGTGTGATTTTCTCATTTTTAGACTTTTTCTGGGTTTCTCATCATATTCCAAGTCCTAGAGTGTGATATTCTCATTTTTCGACTTTTTCAGTGTTTCTCACCATATTGCATGTACTACAAGTTTTATTTTCTTATTTTTGAACTGTTTCAGGGTTTCTCACCATATTCCAGGTCCTACTGTGTGATTTTCTCATTTTAATACTTTTTTAGTGTTTCTCACCATATACCAGGTACTACAGTTTGATTTTCTAATTTTTCGACTTTTTAGGGTTTCTCACCATATCCGAAGTCCTACAGTGTGATTTTCTCATTTTAAGACTTTTTCAGGGTCTCTCACCATATTGCAAGTCCTACAAGTGTGTATTTCTTTTTTTTTTTTTTTGACATTTTCATGACTTCTAACCATATTCCAGCTCCTACAGTGTCATTTTCTCATTTTTCGACATTTTCAGGGTTTCTTACCATATTCCAGGTCCTACAGTGTGATTTTCTCATTTTAAGACTTTTTCTGTGTTTCTCATCATATTCTGGGTCCTAGTGCATGATTTTCTCATTTTTCGACTTTTTGAGGGTTTCTCACCATATTCCAAGTCCTACAGTGTGATTTTCTCATTTTTTGAATTTTTCAGGGTTTCTCATCATATTCCAAATCCTAGAGTGTGATATTCTCATTTTTCGACTTTTTCAGTGTTTGTCACCATATTGCATGTACTACAAGTTTGATTTTCTTATATTTCGACTGTTTCAGGGTTTCTCACCACATTCCAGGTCCTACTGGGTGATTTTCTCATTTTAATACTTTTTTAGTGTTTCTCACCATATTCCAGGTACTGGAGTGTGATTTTTTCATTTTTTGACTTTTTCACGGTTTCTCATCATATTCCAAGTCCTAGAGTGTGATTTTTGCCTTTTTCGTATTTTTCAGGGTTTCTCAACATATTCCATGTCCTACAGTTTGATTTTCTCATTTTTCGACTTTTTCAGGGTTTCTCACCAGCTTCCAGGTCCTACTGCGTGATTTTCTCATTTTTCGACTTTTTTCAGGATTTCTCACCATATTCTGGGTCCTACTACATGATTTTCTCATTTTTCGATGTTTCAGGGTTTCTCACCATATTCCAGTCCTAGAGTGTGATTTTCTCATTTTTTAACTTTTTCAGGGTTTCTTACGGTATTCCAGGTTCTACATTGTCATTTTCTCATTTTTCGAATATTTCAGGTTTTCTCAACATATTCCAGGCCCTACACTGTCATTTTATAATTTGCGACTTTTTCAGAGTTTCTACCCATATTCCATGTACTACAGTGTGATTTCTCTCATTTTTTGACCTTTTCAGGGTTTCTCACCATATTCCAGGTCCTAAGGTGTGATTTTCTCATTTTAAGACTTTTTCAGTATTTTTCACCATATTCCAAGTACTACAGTGTGATTTTCTATTTTAAGACTTTTTCAGTGTTTCTCACCAAATCCCAGGTCCTACTGCGTGATTTTCTCATTTTTCGACTTTTTCAGGGTTTCTCACCATATTCCAAGTCCTACAGTGTGATTTTCTCATTTTTCGACTTTTTCAGGGTTTCTCACCATATTCCAGATCCTACAGATTGATTTTCTCATTTTTCGACTTTTTCAGGGTTTCTCACCAGCTTCCAGGTCCTACTGCGTGATTTTCTTATTTTTTGACTTTTTTTTTCAGGGTTTCTCTCCATATTCTGGGTCCTACTGCATGATTTTCTCATTTTTCGACATTTTCAGGGTTTCTCACCATATTCCAAGTCCTAGAGTGTGATATTCTCATTTAAGACTCTTTCAGTGTTTCTCACCATATTCCAGGTACTCCTGCATGCTTTTCTCATTTTTCGACTTTTTCAGGGTTTCTCACCATATTCCAAATCCTACAGTGTGATTTTTCATTTTTTGACTTTTTCAGGGTTACTCATCTTATTCCAAGCCACACCCATCTTTAAATTTTTAGAAGAAAATGTGAGGCTGTGTTTGTATACATCATATGCAGATCATAAGAGGGATTTAGATTCTCCAGAATCTGACACCCTCTTCTGGAGTGTCTAAAGATAGCTACAGTGTACTTATATCTAATAAATAAATAAATAAATAAATAAATATATAAATAAACATTTTTTTAAAAAGGATAAGAAAGAAAGAAAGACCAGGCAGGCCTGCCATCCTTATCTCTGTCTGTCTGTCTGTCTGTCTGTCTGTCTGATACCCTGGAACTGGAGAAGGGCCACCATATAGTTGCTGGTAGTTGATCCCAGATTCTCTAGAAGAGGAGACAATGCTGTTAATTGTTTTGTTATGTTTTTCACTGTTTTTTTTATTACATATTTTCCTCAATTACATTTCCAATGCTATCCCAAAAGTCCCCCATACCTCCCCCCACTTCCCTACCCTCCCATTCTTCTCAGTGGCCCCACACATCTTTAAATTTTTAGAAGTATACGTGAGTCTGTGTTTATGTACATAATATGCAGGCCAAAAGAGGGATTTAAATTCTCCAGAATCTGACACCGTCTTCTGGAGTGTCTGAAGACAGCTACAGTGTACTTATATCTAATAAATACATAAATAAATGAATAAGCAAACATTTTTTCAAAAGGATAAGAAAGAAAGAAAGACCAGGCAAGCCTGCCATCCTTATCTCTGTCTGTCTGTCTGACAGTCTGTCTGATCCCCTGGAACTGGAGGTGGGCCACTATATAGTTGCTGATAGTTGATACCAGGTTCTCTGGAAGTGGAGACAGTGATGGTAATTGTTGAGCCCTTTCAGTGGTCCCACCAATCTTTAAATTTTTAGAAGTATATGTGAGGCTGTGTTTATGTACATCATATGCAGACCATAAGAGGGATTTAGATTCTCCAGAATCTGAAACCCTCTTCTGGAGTGTCTGAAGGCAGCTACAGTGTACTTATATCTAATAAATACATAAATAAATAAATAAATAAATAAATAAATAAACATTTTTTTTTAAAGGATAAGAAATACAGAAAGACCAGGCAGGCCTGGCATCCTTATCTCTGTCTGTCTGTCTGTCTGTCTTTCTGATCCACTGGAACTGGAGATGGGCCACAATATAGTTGCTGGTAGTTGATCCCAGGTTCTCTGGAAGAGGAGACAATGCTGTTAATGGTTGAGCCCTTTCAGTGGCCCCACACATCTTTAAATTTTTGGAAGTAAATGTGAGTCTGTGTTTATGTACATCATATGCACACCATAAGAGGGATTTAGATTATCCAGAATCTGACACCCTCTCCTGGAGTGTCTGAAGACCGCTAAAGTGTACTTATATTTAATAAATACATAAATAAATAAATAAACATTTTTAAAAAGGATGAGAAAGAAAAAAAACCAGGCAGGCCTGCCACCCTTGTCTGTCTGTCTGTCTGTCTTTCTGTCTGATACCTTAGAACTGGAGATGAGCCACCATATAGTTGCTGGTAGTTGATCCCAGGTTGTCTGGAAGAGGAGATAATGCTGTTAATTGTTGAGCCCTTTCAGTGACCCCATACATCTTTAAATTTTTGAAGTATATGTGAGGCTGTGTTTATGTACATCATATACAGACCATAAGAGGGATTTAGATTCTCCAGAATCTGACACCATCTTCTGGAGTGTCTGAAGACAGACACAGTGTACTTATATCTAATAAATAAATAAATAAATAAATAAATAAATAAATAAATATATAAATAAACATTTTTTAAAAAGGATAAGAAAGAAAGAAAGACCAGGGAGGCCTGCCTTCCTTATCTCTGTCTCTCTGTCTGTCTGTCTGTCTATCTGTCTGATACCCTGGAACTGGAGATGGGCCACCATATAGGTGCTGGAAGTTGAACCCAGGTTCTCTGGAAGAGGAGACAATGCGGTTAATTGTTGAGCCCTTTCAGTGGCTCCACCCATCTGTAAATTTTTAGAAGTATATGTGAGGCTGTGTTTATGTACATCATATGCAGACCATAAGAGGGATTTAGATTCTCCAGAATCTGACACCCTCTTCTGGAGTGTCTGAAGATAGCTACAGTGTACTTTTATCTAATAAATACATAAATAAGTAAATAAACATTTCTTAAAAAGGATAAGAAAGAAAGACCAGGCAGGCCTGCCATCGTTATCTCTATATGTCTGTCTGTCTGTCTCTCTGTCTGATCCTCTGGAACTGGAGATGGGCCACCATATAGTTGCTGGTAGTTGATCCCAGGTTCTCTGGAAGAGGAGACAATGCTGTTAATGGTTGAGCCCATACAGTGGCCCCACACATCTTTAATTTTTGGAAGTAAATGTGAGTCTGTGTTTATGTACATCATATTCAGACCATAAGAGGGATTTAGATTTTCCAGAATCTGACACCTTCTTCCTGATGTCTGAAGACAGCTACAGTGTACTTATATCTAATAAATACATAAATAAATAAATAAACATTTCTTAAAAAGGATAAGAAAGAAAGAAAGACGAAGCAGGCCTGCCATCCTTATCTCTATCTGTCTGTATGTCTGTCTCTCTGTCTGATCCTTTGGAACTGGAGATGGGCCACCATATAGTTGCTGGTAGTTGATCTCAGGTTCTCTGGAAGTGGAGACAAGGCTGTTAATTTTTGAGCCGTTCAGTGGCAACACCCATCTTTAATTTTTAGAAGTAAATGTGAGGCTGTGTTTATGTACATCATATGCAGACAATAAGAGGGATTTAGATTCTCCAGAATCTGACACTCTCTTCTGGAGTGTCTGAAGACAGCTACAGTGTACTTATATCTAATAAATACATAAATAAATAAATAAATAAATAAGCATTATTAAAAAGGATAAGAAAAAAAGAAAGACCAGGAAGGCCTGCCATCCTTATCTCTGTCTGTCTGTCTGTCTGTCTGATACCCTGGAACTGGAGTGGGCCACCATATAGTTGCTGGTAGTTGATCCCAGATTCTCTGCAAGAGGAGACAAGGCTGTAAATTTTTGAGCCCTTTCAGTGGCACCACCCACTTTAAATTTTTAGAAGTATTTGTGAGGCTGTGTTTATGTACATCATATGCAGACCATAAGAAGGATTTACATTCTCCAGAATCTGATCCCTCTTCTGGAGTGTCTGAAGACAGCTACAGTGTACTTATATCTAATAAATACATAAATAAATAAATAAACATGTTTTAAAAAGGATAAGAAAGAAAGAAAAACCAGGCAGGCCTGCCATCCTTGTCTGTTTGTCTGTCTGTCTGTCTGATCCCCTGAAATGGAGATGGGCCACCATATTTTTGCTGGTACTTGATCCCAGGTTCTCTGGAAGAGGAGACAATGCTGTTAATTGTTGAGCCCTTACAGTGGCCACACCCATCTTTAAATTTTTAGAAGTATATGTGAGGCTGTGTTTATGTACATCATATGCAGACCATAAGAGGGATTTAGATTCTCCAGAATCTGACACACTCTTCTGGAGTGTCTGAAGACAGCTACAATGTACTTATATCTAATAAATTCATAAATAAAGAAATAAACATGTTTTAAAAAGGATAAGTAAGAAAGAAAGACCAGGCAGGCCTGCCATCCTTATCTCTGTCTGTCTGTCTGTCTGTCTGTCTGTCTGATCCCCGGGAACTGGAGATGGGCTACCTTATAGTTGCTGGTAGTTGATCCCAGGTTCTCTGGAAGAGGAGACAATGCTGTTAATTGTTGAGCCCTTTCAGTGGCCCCACCCATCTTTAAATTTTTAGAAGTATATGTGAGGCTGTGTTTTTGTACATCATATGCAGACCATAAGAGGGATTTAGATTCTCCAGAATCTGACACACTCTTCTGGAGTGTCTGAAGACAGCTACAGTGTACTTATATCTAATAAATACATACATAAATAAATAAGTAAATAAATAAAAATTTTTTAAAAGGGATAAAGAAGAAAGAAAAACCAGGCAGGCCTTCCATCCTTGTCTGTCTTTCTCTCTGTCTGTCTGTCTTCCTAGCCCCTTGCGTAGCCTAGCCTAGCCCCTTGCCTTGCCTAGCCTAGCCCAGCCCTGCCTTGCCTAGCCCTGCCTATCCCTGTCTTTAACCAGGCTGGCCTCGAAGTCAGAAACTGACTGCTTCTGCCTCCAGAGTGCTCTCATTAAGAGCTCAAGCCACCACTGACTGTTGGGTTTTCTAAGTCTTACATAGGTATGGTCTGTTTCTCAGCTGTGAAACCCTAATTAACACATGTAGTCTGTCCTAGGTCAGCCATAGCTACAGACTGAGGCCTTTTCTAAAACAAAACAAAAGAAAACAAAAAATAGAAATAATAAAATAAATAAATTAAGCAACCACATGATAACTTTTCTTTCTTTCAATGATACTCAGAGCTTGAAGCAGTTCACCCATGAGACCTCAGCTCCGGACATTGAGGCTGTTTCCCTAACAAGTATTATGGCTGAACCTGAGGGGTTCTACTGCTGATTTGTGTCCCCCTCTTTAAAAAAATAGTTGTTTTCAAAGGCTGCAGGTTCTTAGCCCTGTTCCTTGTTACAGTTGAGTCACAGCCCTGAAAGTTCAGTGGCAGTTAAAGGCACTGAGAAGGGCTTCCTCTAGACATCAAAGACCAAGTCTTTGTTATTAAAAAGTTAATCTGGATTGCCCCACCCCCTGGCATCCTTAGAATTCCTAGAAAGGAAGGCAGGGACCTGGGCAGAAGGGTGCAAGTCTACTGCTGTTTGTAAGTGGTAACAGAAAGCTTTCTCTTTTTGGTACCCTACCCCAAGTTACACTGTCACTTCTTTTTCCTAGTTTTATTTTTGTCGGTTTGTATTCTCAACATAGACCCTTTTCCTTCCTAACCTTGGCTGTCCTGAACCTTACTGTCCTTGAACTCAGTGATTTGCCTGTCTTGCTGGGATGAAACTGTGAGCTACCATCCAGAAGGAAGCACCCTGCTGAGGTTAGATTGGGGTCTCTTCCATTTTCCTCTATGAACATGCATATGGCAGGCCTGTTCTTTCTTTTTTACTTTTCTTTTTCTTTTTAAAGATTTATATATTTATTATATTTAAGTATGCTGTAGCTATCTTCAGACAGTCCAGAAGAGGGTGTCAGATTCTGAAGAATCTAAATCATTCTTATTGTCTGCATATGATGTATATAAACACAGCCTCACATATACTCAAAAAAAAAAAAAGAAAGAAAGATGTGGCTACAGAGAGGGCTCAACAATTAAGAGCATTGTCTCCTCTTCCAGAGAACCTGGGCTCAATTACCAGTATTATATATGGTGGCCCATCTCCAGTTCCAGGGGATCTAATACTCTGTTCTGGAGTCTGTGGGCACAGCATACACATGCAAAACATTCTTACACAATCATTGAGAGAGGAGAGAGAGGGGTTGAGAGAGAGGCGAGGTAATCATACCTCCTGACGAAGACCTGAGCTTCATCACTCACACAAATAAATAAATGCAAAATATTTTTAAAAAATAAACTCTGCCATTGCCCTTTAAAAATTCCTAGAAAACAAGTTTTATAAGCAACAGTTATATTTACTATATCTAAAGTACAGTCATGAGCATATTCTCTAAATAGAAAAAGGCCTGTTAGTCTTAGAAATGGAAAAGACAAACCAAGGAAGGTTTGCAATTACATAATGAGGCAGCTCAGCCCAGCTCTTAGGTTGGAAATAAGACTGGAGAATAGGATACACCTGAAGACAGCCAGCCATTGCTATTTGTTTTGGAGGCTGAAAGGATAAACCTGAAGAAAGCCAATGCTGTGTGATGGTGATCTGGTATTTTTTTTTTAATTTTTAAAAAATTTAACACTTTTTATAAAACCTTTTTATAAAGGTTTTATAAAACCTTCTGGAGTGTCTGAAGACAGCTACAGTGTACTTATATCTAATAAATACATAAATAAATAAATTAATAAATAAATAAACATTTTTTAAAAAGGATAAGAAAGAAAGAAAAATCAGGCAGGCCTGCCATCCTTATCTCTGTCTGTCTGTCTGTCTGTCTGTCTGATCCTCTGGAACTGGATATGGGCCACCATATATTTGCTGGTAGTTTTTCCCAGGTTCTCTGGAAGAGTAGACAATGCTGTGAATTGTTGAGCCCTTTCACTGGCCCCAACCATCTTTAAATTTTTAGAGGTAAATGTGAGGCTGTATTTATGTACATCATATGCAGACCATAAGAGTGATTTAAATTCTCCAGTATCTGACATCCTCTTCTGGAGTGTCTGAAGACAGTTACAGTGTACTTATATCTAATAAATACATAAATAAAAAAATAAATAAATAAATAAACATTTTTTAAACAGGATAAGTAAGAAAGAAAGACCAGGCAGGCCTGCCATCCTTATCTCTGTCTGTCTGTCTGTCTGTCTGATCCCTGGAACTGCAGATGGGCCACCATATACTTGCTGGTAGTTGATCTTAGCTTCTCTGGAAGAGGAGACAACGCTGTTAATTGTTGAGCCCATTCAGTGGCCCCACCCATCTTTAAATTTTTAGAAGTATACTTGAGTCTGTGTTTATGTACATCATATGCAGACCATAAGAGGTATTTAGATTCTCCAGAATCTGACACCATCTTCTGGAGTGTCTGAAGACAGCTACAGTGTACTTATATCTAATAAATAAATAAATAAATAAATAAATTAATTAATTAATAAGTAAACATTTTTTCAAATGGATAAGAAAGAAAGAAAGACCAGGCAGGCCTGCCATCCTCATCTCTGTCTGTCTGTCTGTCTCTCTATATGATCCTTTGGAACTGAAGATAGGCCACCATATAGTTGCTGGTAGTTGATCCCAGGTTCTCTGGAAGAGGAGACAATGCTGTTAATTGTTGAGCCCTTTCAGTGGCCCCACCCATCTTTAAATTTTTAGAAGTATATCTGAGGCTGTGTTTATGTACATCATATGCAGTCCATAAGATGGTTTTTGATTCTTCAGAATCTGACACCCTCTTCTGGAGTGTCTGTAGATAGCTACAGTGTACTTATATATAATAAATACATAAATAAATAAACATTTTTTAAAAAGGACAAGAAAGAAAGAAAGACCAGGCAGGCCTGCAATCCTCATCTCTGTCTGTCTGTCTGTCTGCCTTTCTGATCCCCTGGAACTGTAGATGGGCCACCATATAGTTGCTGGTAGTTGATCCCAGGTTCTCTGGAAGAGGAGACAATGCTGTTAATTGTTGAGCCCTTTCATTGCTCTCACCCATCTTTAAATTTTTAGATGTATATGTGAGGCTGTGTTTATGTACATCATATGCAGACCATAAGAGGGATTTAGATTCTCCAGAATCTGACACCCTCTTCTGGAGTGTCTGAAGACAGCTACATTGTACTTATATCTAATAAATACATAAATAAATAAATAAATAAATAAATAAATAAATAAATAAACATTTTTTAAACAGGATAAGAAAGAAAGTAAGACCAGGCAGTCCTGCCATCCTTATCTCTGTCTGTCTGTCTGTCTGTCTGACAGCCTGTCTGATCCCCTGGAACTGCAGATGGGCCACCATATAGTTGCTGGTAGTTGATCCCAGGTTCTCTGGAAGTGGAGACAGTGATGGTAATTGTTGAGCCCTTTCAGTGGTCCCACCCATCTTTAAATTTTTAGAAGTATATGTGAGGCTGTGTTTATGTACATCATATGCAGACCTTAAGAGGGATTTAGATTCTCCAGAATCTGACACCCTCTTCTGGAGTGTCTGAAGACGGCTACAGTGTACTTATATCTAATAAATACAAAAATAAATAAATAAATAAATAAATAAATAAATAAATAAACATTTTTTATAAAGGATAAGAAATAAAGAAAGACCAGGCAGGCCTGCCATCCTTATCTCTGTATGTCTGTCTGTCTGTCTTTCTGATCCACTGGAACTGGAGATGGGCCACCATATAGTTGCTGGTAGTTGATCTCAGGTTCTCTGGAAGATGAGACAATGCTGTTAATTGTTGAGCCCTCTCAGTGGCCCCACACATCTTTAAATTTTTAGAAGTATACGTGAGTCTGTGTTTATGTACATCATATGCAGGCCATAAGAGGGATTTAGATTCTCCAGGATCTGACACCCTCTTCTGGAGTGTTTGAAGACAGCTACAGTTTACTTATATCTAATAAATACATAAATAAATAAATAAGTAAACATTTTTTCAAAAGGATAAGAAAGAAAGAAAGACCAGGCAGGGCTGCCATCCTTATCTCTGTCTGTCTGTCTGTCTGTCTGTCTGATCCCCTGGAACTGGAGATGGGCCACCATATAGTTTCTGGTAGTTGAACCGAGGTTCTCTGGAAGAGGAGACAATGCTGTTCATTGTTGAGCCCTTTCAATGGCCCCATCTATCTTTAAATATTTAGAACTGTATGTTAGGCTGTGTTTATGTACATCATATGCAGACCATAAGAGGGATTTAGATTCTACAGAACCTGACACCCTCTTCTGGAGTGTCTAAGACAGCTACAGTGTACTTATATCTAATAAATACATAAATAAATAAATAAATAAATAAATAAATAAATAAGTAAATAAATAAATAAACAATTTTTAAACAGGATAAGAAAGAAAGTAAGACCAGGCAGTCCTGCCATCCTTATCTCTGTCTGTCTATCTGTCTGTCTGACAGCCTGTCTGATCCCGTGGTACTGGAGGTGGGCCACTATATAGTTGCTGATAGTTGATCCAAGGTTCTGTGGAAGTGGAGACAGTGATGGTAATTGTTGAGCCCTTTCATTGGTCCCACCCATCTATAAATTTTTAGAAGTATATGTGAGGCTGTGTTTATGTACATAATATGAAGGCCATAAGAGGGATTTAGAATCTCCAGAATCTGACACCCTCTTCTGGAGTGTCTGAAGACAGCTACAGTGTACTTATATGTAATAAATACATAAATAAATAATTAAATAAACATTTTTTAAAAAGGATAAGAAAGAAAGAAAGACCAGGCAGGCCTGCCATCCTTATCTCTGTCTGTCTGTCTGTCTGTCTGTCTGATCCCTGGGAACTGGAGATGGGCCACCATATATTTGCTGGTAGTTGAGCCGAGGTTCACTGGAAGAGGAGACAATGCTGTTCATTGTTGAGCCATTTCAATGGCCCCACCCATCTTTAAATGTTTAGAACTGTATGTGAGGCTGTGTTTATGTTCATCCTATGCAGACCATAAGAGGGATTTAGATTCTCCAGAACCTGACACCCTCTTCTGGAGTGTCTAAAGACAGCTACAGTGTACTTATATCTAATAGATACATAAATAAATAAAAAATAAACATTTTTTAAAAAGCGAAGCAAGAAAGAAAGATCAGGCAGGCCTGCCATCCATATCTCTGTCTGTGTGTCTGTGTGTCTGTCTGTCTGATCCCTGGGAACTGGAAATGAGCCACCATATAGTTGCTGGTAGTTGATCCCAGGTTCTCTGGAAGAGGAGATAATGCTGTTAATTGTTGAGCCCTTTCAGTGGCCCCACCCTTCATTAAATTTTTTGAAGTATATCTGAGGCTGTGTTTATGTTCATCATATGCAGACCAGAAGATGGTTTTAGATTTTTCAGAATCTGACACCGTCTACTGGAGTGTCTCAAGACAGCTACAGTGTACTTATATCTAATAAATACATAAATAAATAAATTAATAAATAAATAATCATATTTTATAAAGGATAAGAAAGAAAGAAAAATCAGGCAGGCCTGCCATCCTTATCTCTGTCTGTCTGTCTGTCTGTCTGTCTGAACCTCTGGAACTGGATATGGGCCACCATATATTTGCTGTTAGTTTTTCCCAGGTTCTCTGGAAGAGGAGACAATGCTGTTCATTGTTGAGCCCTTTCAATTGCCCCACCCATCTTTAAATGTTTAGAACTGTATGTGAGGCTGTGTTTATGTACATCATATGCAGACCATAAGAGGGATTTAGATTCTCCAGAACCTGACACCCTCTTCTGGAGTGTCTAAGAGAGCTACAGTGTACTTATATCTAATAAATAAATAAATAAATAAATAAATAAATAAATAAATAAATAAACATTTTTTAAAAAGGATAAGAAAGAAAGAAAGACCAGGCAGGCCTGCCATCCATATCTCTGTCTGTGTGTCTGTCTGTCTGTCTGTCTGATCCCTGAGAACTAGAAATGAGCCACCATATAGTTGATGGTAGTTGATCCCAGGTTCTCTGGAAGAGGAGATAATGCTGATAATTGTTGAGCCCTTTCAGTGGCCACACCCTTCATTAAATTTTTTAAAGTATATCTGAGGCTGTGTTTATGTACATCATATGCAGACCAGAAGATGGTTTTAGATTTTTCAGAATCTGACACCGTCTACTGGAGTGTCTGATACAGCTACAGTGTACTTATATCTAATAAATACATAAATAAATAAATTAATAAATAAATAAACATTTTTTATAAAGGATAAGAAAGAAAGAAAAATCAGGCAGGCCTGCCATCCGTATCTCTGTCTGTCTGTCTGTCTGTCTGAACCTTTGGAACTGGATATGGGCCACCATATAGTTGCTGGTAGTTGATCCCAGGTTCTCTGGAAGAGGAGACAATGATGTTAATTGTTAAGCCCTTTCAGTGGTCCCACCCATCTTTAAATTTTTAGAATTATACCTGAGGCTGTGTTTATGTACATCATATGCAGACCATAAGAGGGATTTAGATTCTCCAGAATCTGACACACTCTTCTGGAGTGTCTGAACAGCTACAGTGTACTTATATCTAATAAATACATAAATACATAAAAAAATAAATAAATAAACATTTTTTAAACAGGATAAGTAAGAAAGAAAGACCTGGCAGGCCTGCCATCCTTATCTCTGTCTGTCTGTCTGTCTGTCTGTCTGATCCCCTGGAACTGCAGATGGGCCACCATATAGTTGCTGGTAGTTGATCCCAGGTTCTCTGGAAGTGGAGACAGTCATGGTAATTGTTGAGCCCTTTCAGTGGTCTCACCTTTCTTTAAATTTTTAGAAGTATATGTGAGGCTGTGTTTATGTACATCATATGCAGACCATAAGAGGGATTTAGATTCTCTAGAATCTGACACCCTCTTCTGGAGTGTCTGAAGACGGCTACAGTGTACTTATATCTAATAAATACATAAATAAATAAATAAATAAATAAATAAATAAATAAATAAATAAATAAACATTTTTTATAAAGGATAAGAAATAAAGAAAGACCAGGCAGGCCTGCCATCCTTATCTCTGTCTGTCTGTCTCTCTGTCTTTCTGATCCACTGGAACTGGAGATGAGCCACCATATAGTTGCTGGTAGTTGATCCCAGGTTCTCTGGAAGATGAGACAATGCTGTTAATTTTTGAGCCCTCTCAGTGGCCCCACACATCTTTAAATTTTTAGAAGTATATCTGAGGCTGTGTTTATGTACATCATATGCAGACCATAAGATGGTTTTAGATTCTTCAGAATCTGACACCCTCTTCTGGAGTGTCTGTAGATATCTACAGAGTACTTATATATAATAAATACATAAATAATTAAACATTTTTTAAAAAGGACAAGAAAGAAAGAAAGACCTGGCAGGCCTGCCATCCTTATCTCTATCTGTCTGCCTGTCTGTCTGTCTGATCCTCTGGTACTGGATATGGGCCACCATATAGTTGCTGGTAGTTTATCCAAGGTTCTCTGGAAGAGGAGACAATGCTGTAAATTATTGAGCCCTTTCAGTGGCCCCACCCTTCATTAAATTTTTATAAGTACATCTGAGGCTGTGTTTATGTACATCATATTCAGACCATAAGATTGATTTAGATTCTCCAGAAACTGACACCCTCTTCTGGAGTGTCTGAAGACAGCTACAGTGTACGTAAATATAATAAATACATGAATAAATAAATAAATAAACATTTTTTAAAAAGGATAAGAAAGAAAGAAACACCAGGAAGTCCTGCCATCCTTATCTCTGTCTGTCTGTCTGTCTATCTATATGATCCTTTGGAACTGGAGATAGGCCACCATATAGTTGCTGGTAGTTGATCCCAGGTTCTCTGGAAGAGGAGACAATGCTGTTAATTGTTGAGCCCTTTCAGTGGCCCCACCCATCTTTAAATTTTTAGAAGGGTATGTGAGGCTGTGTTTATGTACATCATATGCAGACCATAAGAGGTATTTAGATTCTCCAGAATCTGACACCCTCTTCTGTATTTTCTGAAGACTGCTACAGTGTACTTATATCTAATAAATAAATAAATAAATAAATAAATAAATAAATAAATAAATAAACATTTTTTAAAAAGGATAAGACAGAAAGAAAGACCAGGAAAGCCTGCCACCTTTATCTCTGTCTGTCTGTCTGTCTATCTGTCTGATACCCTGGAACTGTAGATGGGCCACCATAGTGTTGCTGGTAGTTGAATCCAGGTTCTCTGGAAGAGGATACAATGCTGTTAATTGTTGAGCCCTTTCAGTGGCGCCACCCATCTTTAAATATTTAGAAGTATATGTGAGGCTGTGTTTATGTACATCTTATGCAGACCATAAATGTGATTTAGATTCTCCAGAATCTGACACCCTCTTCTGGAGTGTCTGAAGACAGCTACAGTGTACTTATATCAAATAAATAAATAAATAAATAAATAAATAAATAAATAAATAAATAAATAAACATTTTTTAAACAGGATAAGAAAGAAAGAAAAACCAGGCAGGCCTGCCATCCTTATCTCTGTCTGTCTTTCTGTCTGTCTACAGTCTGTCTGATCCCCTTGGACTCGAGATGGGCCACCATATAGTTGCTGGTAGTTGATCCCAGGTTCTCTGGAAGAGGAGACAATGCTGTTAATTTTTGAGCCCTTTCAGTGGCCCCACCCATCTTTAAATTTTTAGAAGTATATGTGAGGCTGTGTTCATGTACATCATATGTAGACCATAAGAGGGATATAGATTCTCCAGAATCTGACACCCTCTTCTGGAGAGTCTGAAGACAGCTACAGTGTACTTATATCTGATAAATAAATAAATAAATAAATAAATAAATAAACAAATAAACAAATAAATAAACATTTTTAAAAGGATAAGAAAGAAAGAAAAATCAGGCAGGCCTGCCATCCTTATCTCTGTCTGTCTGTCTGTCTGTCTTATCCCCTGGAACTTGAGATGGGCCACCATATAGTTGCTGGTAGTTGATCCCAAGTTCTCTGGAAGAAGAGACAATGCTGTTAATTGTTGAGCCCTTTCAGTGGTCCCACCCATCTTTAAATTTTTAGAAGTATATGTGAGGCTGTGTTTATGTACATCATATGAAGACCATAAGAGGGATTTAGATTCTCCAGAAGATGAGACCCTCTTCTAGAGTGTCTGAAGACAGCTACAGTGTACTTATTTCTAATAAATACATAAATAAATAAATAAATAAATAAATAAATAAATAAATAAATAAATAAACATTTTTTTAAAGTATAAGAAAGAAAGAAAGACCAGGCAGGCCTCCATCCTTATCTCTGTCTCTCTGTCTGTCTGTCTGATACCCTGGAACTGGAGATGGGCCACCATATAGTTGCTGGTAGTTTATCCAATGTTATCTGGAAGAGGAGACAATGCTGTTAATTGTTGAGCCCTCTCAGTGGCCCCACCCATCTTTAAATATTTAGAGGTAAATGTGAGGCTGTATTTATGTACATCATATGCAGACCATAAGAGTGATTTAAATTCTCCAGAATCTGACACCCTCTTCTGGAGTGTCTGAAGACAGCTACAGTGTACTTATATCTAATAAATACATAAATATATAAATAAATAAATAAATAAACATTTTTTAAACAGGATAAATAAGAAAGAAAGACCAGGCAGGCCTGCCATCCTTATCTCTGTCTGTCTGTCTGTCTGTCTGTCTGATCCCTGGAACTGCAGATGGGCCACCATATAGTTGCTGGTAGTTGATCCCAGGTTCTCTGGAAGAGGAGACAACGCTGTTAATTGTTGAGCCCATTCTTTGGCCCCACCCATCTTTAAATTTTTAGAAGTATACTTGAGTCTGTGTTTATGTACATCATATGCAGACCATAAGAGGTATTTAGATTCTCCTGAATCTCACACCCTCTTCTGGAGTGTCTGAAGACAGCTACAGTGTACTTATATCTAATAAATTAATTAATTAATTAATTAATTAATTAAAAAGTAAACATTTTTTCAAATGGATAAGAAAGAAAGAAAGACCAGGCAGGCCTGCCATCCTCATTTCTGTCTGTCTGTCTGTCTCTCTATATGATCTTTTGGAACTGAAGATAGGTCACCATATAGTTGCTGGTAGTTGATCCCAGGTTCTCTGGAAGAGGAGACAATGCTGTTAATTGTTGAGCCCTTTCAGTGGCCCCACCCATCTTTAAATTTATAGAAGTATATCTGAGGCTGTGTTTATGTACATCATATGCAGACCATAAGATGGTTTTAGATTCTTCAGAATCTGACACCCTCTTCTGGAGTGTCTGTAGATATCTACAGAGTACTTATATATAATAAATACATAAATAAATAAACATTTTTTAAAAAGGACAAGAAAGAAAGAAAGACCTGGCAGGCCTGCCATCCTTATCTCTATCTGTCTGCCTGTCTGTCTGTCTGATCCTCTGGTACTGGTTATGGGCCACCATATAGTTGCTGGTAGTTTATCCAAGGTTCTCTGGAAGAGGAGACAATGCTGTAAATTATTGAGCCCTTTCAGTGGCCCCACCCTTCATTAAGTTTTTATAAGTATATCTGAGGCTGTGTTTATGTACATCATATTCAGACCATAAGAGTGATTTAGATTCTCCAGAAACTGACACCCTCTTCTGGAGTGTCTGAAGACAGCTACAGTGTACATAAATATAATAAATACATGAATAAATAAATAAATAAACATTTTTTAAAAAGGATAAGAAAGAAAGAAACACCAGGAAGTCCTGCCATCCTTATCTCTGTCTGTCTGTCTGTCTATCTATATGATCCTTTGGAACTGGAGATAGGCCACAATATAGTTGCTGGTAGTTGATCCCAGGTTCTCTGGAAGAGGAGACAATGCTGTTAATTGTTGAGCCCTTTCAGTGGCCCCACCCATCTTTAAATTTTTAGAAGGGTATGTGAGGCTGTGTTTATGTACATCATATGCAGACCATAAGAGGGATTTAGATTCTCCAGAATCTGACACCCTCTTCTGTATTTTCTGAAGACAGCTACAGTGTACTTATATCTAATAAATACATAAATAAATAAATAAATAAATAAATAAATAAATAAATAAACATTTTTTAAAAAGGATAAGAAAGAAAGAAAGACCAGGAAAGCCTGCCACCCTTATCTCTGTCTGTCTGTCTGTCTGTTTGATACCCTAGAAATGGAGATGGGCCACCATATAGTTGCTGGTAGTTTATCCAAGGTTCTCTGGAAGAGGAGACAATGCTGTTAATTGTTGAGCCCTTTCTGTGGCCCCACCCATCTTTAAAATTTTAGAAGTATATGTGAGGCTGTGTTTATGTACATCATATGCAGACCATAAGAGGGATTTAGATTCTCCAGAATCTGACACCCTCTTCTGGAGTGTCTGAAGACAGCTACAGTTTACTTATATCTAATAAATACATAAATAAATAAATAAATAAATAAATGAATAAATAAATAAATAAATAAATAAATAAATAAATAAATAAATAAACATTTTTTAAAAAGGATAAGAAAGTAAGAAAGACCGGGCAGGCCTGCCACCCTTATCTCTGTCTGTCTGTCTGTCTGTCTGTCTGATACTCTGGAACTGTAGATGGGCTACCTTATAGTTGCTGGTAGTTGATCCCAGGTTCTCTGGAAGAGGATACAATGCTGTTAATTGTTGAGCCCTTTCAGTGGCGCCACCCATCTTTAAATATTTAGAAGTATATGTGAGGCTGTGTTTATGTACATCTTATGCAGACCATAAATGTGATTTAGATTCTCCAGAATCTGACACCCTCTTCTGGAGTGTCTGAAGACAGCTACAGTGTACTTATATCAAATAAATAAATAAATAAATAAATAAATAAATAAATAAATAAATAAATAAATAAATAAACATTTTTTAAACAGGATAATAAATAAAGAGAGACCAGGCAGGCCTGCCATCCTTATCTCTGTCTATCTTTCTGTCTGTCTACAGTCTGTCTGATCCCCTTGGACTCGAGATGGGCCACCATATAGTTGCTGGTAGTTGATCCCAGGTTCTCAGGAAGAGGAGACAATGCTGTTAATTTTTGAGCCCTCTCAGTGGCCCCACCCATCTTTAAATTTTTAGAAGTATATGTGAGGCTGTGTTCATGTACATCATATGCAGACCATAAGAGGGATATAGATTCTCCAGAATCTGACACCCTCTTCTGGAGTGTCTGAAGACAGCTACAGTGTACTTATATCTGATAAATAAATAAATAAATAAATAAATAAACAAATAAACAAATAAATAAACATTTTTTTAAAAGGATAAGAAAGAAAGAAAAATCAGGCAGGCCTGACATCCTTATCTCTGTCTGTCTGTCTGTCTGTCTTATCCCCTGGACTTGAGATGGGCCACCATATAGTTGCTGGTAGTTGATCCCACGTTCTCTGGAAGAAGAGACAATGCTGTTAATTGTTGAGCCCTTTCAGTGGGCCCACCCATCTTTAAATTTTTAGAAGTATATGTGAGGCTGTGTTTATGTACATCATATGAAGACCATAAGAGGGATTTAGATTCTCCAGAAGATAAGACCCTCTTCTAGAGTGTCTGAAGACAGCTACAGTGTACTTATTTCTAATAAATAAATAAATAAATAAATAAATAAATAAATAAATAAATAAACAAACATTTTTTTAAAGTATAAGAAAGAAAGAAAGACCAGGCAGGCCTCCATCCTTATCTCTGTCTCTCTGTCTGTCTGTCTGAAACCCTGGAACTGGAGATGGGCCACCATATAGTTGCTGGTAGTTTATCCAATGTTCTCTGGAAGAGGAGACAATGCTGTTAATTGTTGAGCCCTCTCAGTGGCCCCACCCATCTTTAAATTTATAGAGGTAAATGTGAGGCTGTATTTATGTACATCATATGCAGACCATAAGAGTGATTTAAATTCTCCAGAATCTGACACCCTCTTCTGGAGTGTCTGAAGACAGCTACAGTGTACTTATATCTAATAAATACATAAATAAATAAATAAATAAATAAATAAATAAATAAATAAACATTTTTTAAACAGGATAAGTAAGAAAGAAAGACCAGGCAGGCCTGCCATCCTTATCTCTGTCTGTCTGTCTGTCTGTCTGATCCCTGGAACTGCATATGGGCCACCATATAGTTGCTGGTAGTTGATCCCAGGTTCTCTGGAAGAGGAGACAACACTGTTAATTGTTGAGCCCATTCTTTGGCCCCACCCATCTTTAAATTTTTAGAAGTATACTTGAGTCTGTGTTTATGTACATCATATGCAGACCATAAGAGGTATTTAGATTCTCCAGAATCTCACACCCTTTTCTGGAGTGTCTGAAGACAGCTACAGTGTACTTATATCTAATAAATAAATGAATGAATGAATGAATTAATTAATTAATTAATAAGTAAACATTTTTTTCAAATGGATAAGAAAGAAAGAAAGACCAGGCAGGCCTGCCATCCTCATTTCTGTCTGTCTGTCTGTCTCTTTATATGATCCTTTGAAACTGAAGATAGGTCACCATATAGTTGCTGGTAGTTGATCCTAGGTTCTCTGGAAGAGGAGACAATGCTGTTAATTGTTGAGCCCTTTCAGTGGCCCCACCCATCTTTAAATTTTTAGAAGTATATCTGAGGCTGTGTTTATGTTCATCATATGCAGACCATAAGATGGTTTTAGATTCTTCAGAATCTGACACCCTCTTCTGGAGTGTCTGTAGTTAGCTACAGAGTACTTATATATAATAAATACATAAATAAATAAACATTTTTTAAAAAGGACAAGAAAGAAAGAAAGACCTGGCAGGCCTGCCATCCTTATCTCTGTCTGTCTGCCTGTCTGTCTGTCTGATCCTCTGGTACTGGATATGGGCCACCATATAGTTGCTGGTAGTTTATCCAAGGTTCTCTGGAAGAGGAGACAATGCTGTAAATTATTGAGCCCTTTCAGTGGCCCCACCCTTCATTAAATTTTTATAAGTATATCTGAGGCTGTGTTTATGTACATCATATTCAGACCATAAGAGTGATTTAGATTCTCCAGAAACTGACACCCTCTTCTGGAGTGTCTGAAGACAGCTACAGTGTACGTAAATATAATAAATACATGAATAAATAAATAAATAAACATTTTTTAAAAAGGATAAGAAAGAAAGAAACACCAGGAAGTCCTGCCATCCTTATCTCTGTCTGTCTGTCTGTCTATCTATATGATCCTTTGGAACTGGAGATAGGCCACCATATAGTTGCTGGTAGTTGATCCCAGGTTCTCTGGAAGAGGAGACAATGCTGTTAATTGTTGAGCCCTTTCAGTGGCCCCACCCATCTTTAAATTTTTAGAAGGGTATGTGAGGCTGTGTTTATGTACATCATATGCAGACCATAAGAGGGATTTAGATTCTCCAGAATCTGACACCCTCTTCTGTATTTTCTGAAGACAGCTACAGTGTACTTATATCTAATAAATACATAAATAAATTTAATAAATAAATAAATAAATAAATAAACAATTTTTAAAAAGGATAAGACAGAAAGAAAGACCAGGCAAGCCTGCCACCCTTATCTCTGTCTGTCTGTCTGTCTGTGTGATACCCTAGAACTGGAGATGGGCCACCATATAGTTGCTGGTAGTTTATCCAAGGTTCTCTGGAAGAGGAGACAATGCTGTTAATTGTTGAGCCCTTTCTGTGGCTCCACCCATCTTTAAAATTTTAGAAGTATATGTGAGGCTGTGTTTATGTACATCATATGCAGACCATAAGAGGGATTTAGATTCTCCAGAATCTGACACCCTCTTCTGGAGTGTCTGAAGACAGCTACAGTTTACTTATATCTAATAAATACATAAATAAATAAATAAATAAATGAATAAATAAATAAATAAATAAATAAACATTTTTTTAAAAGGATAAGAAAGTAAGAAAGACCGGGCAGGCCTGCCACCCTTATCTCTGTCTGTCTGTCTGTCTGTCTGTCTGTCTGTCTGTCTGTCTGATACCCTGGAACTGTAGATGGGCCACCATAGTGTTGCTGGTAGTTGATCCCAGGTTCTCTGGAAGAGGATACAATGCTGTTAATTGTTGAGCCCTTTCAGTGGCGCCACCCATCTTTAAATATTTAGAAGTATATGTGAGGCTGTGTTTATGTACATTTATGCAGACCATAAATGTGATTTAGATTCTCCAGAATCTGACACCCTCTTCTGGAGTGTCTGAAGACAGCTACAGTGTACTTATATTAAATAAATAAATAAATAAATAAATAAATAAATAAATAAATAAATAAATAAATAAACATTTTTTAAACAGGATAAGAAAGAAAGAAAGACCAGGCAGGCCTGCCATCCTTATCTCTGTCTGTCTTTCTGTCTGTCTACAGTCTGTCTGATCCCCTTGGACTCGAGATGGGCCACCATATAGTTGCTGGTAGTTGATCCCAGGTTCTCTGGAAGAGGAGACAATGCTGTTAATTTTTGAGCCCTTTCAGTGGCCCCACCCATCTTTAAATTTTTAGAAGTATATGTAAGGCTGTGTTCATGTACATCATATGCAGACCATAAGAGGGATATAGATTCTCCAGAATCTGACACCCTCTTCTGGAGAGTCTGAAGACAGCTACAGTGTACTTATATCTGATAAATAAATAAATAAATAAACAAATAAACAAATAAATAAACATTTTTTTAAAAGGATAAGAAAGAAAGAAAAATCAGGCCGGCCTGCCATCCTTATCTCTGTCTGTCTGTCTGTCTGTCTTATCCCCTGGAACTTGAGATGGGCCATCATATAGTTGCTGGTAGTTGATCCCACGTTCTCTGGAAGAAGAGACAATGCTGTTAATTGTTGAGCCCTTTCAGTGGGCCCACCCATCTTTAAATTTTTAGAAGTATATGTGAGGCTGTGTTTATGTACATCATATGAAGACCATAAGAGGGATTTAGATTCTCCAGAAGATGAGACCCTCTTCTAGAGTGTCTGAAGACAGCTACAGTGTACTTATTTCTAATAAATAAATAAATAAATAAATAAATAAATAAATAAATAAATAAATAAATAAATAAATAAACATTTTTTTAAAGTATAAGAAAGAAAGAAAGACCAGGCAGGCCTCCATCCTTATCTCGGTCTCTCTGTCTGTCTGTCTGATACCCTGGAACTGGAGATGGGCCACCATATAGTTGCTGGTAGTTTATCCAATGTTCTCTGGAAGAGGAGACAATGCTGTTAATTGTTGAGCCCTCTCAGTGGCCCTACCCATCTTTAAATTTTTAGAGGTAAATGTGAGGCTGTATTTATGTACATCATATGCAGACCATAAGAGTGATTTAAATTCTCCAGAATCTGACACCCTCTTCTGGAGTGTCTGAAGACAGCTACAGTGTACTTATATCTAATAAATACATAAATAAATAAATAAATAAATAAATAAACATTTTTTAAACAGGATAAGTAAGAAAGAAAGACCAGGCAGGCCTGCCATCCTTATCTCTGTCTGTCTGTCTGTCTGTCTGATCCCTGGAACTGCATATGGGCCACCATATAGTTGCTGGTAGTTGATCCCAGGTTCTCTGGAAGAGGAGACAACACTGTTAATTGTTGAGCCCATTCTTTGGCCCCACCCATCTTTAAATTTTTAGAAGTATACTTGAGTCTGTGTTTATGTACATCATATGCAGACCATAAGAGGTATTTAGATTCTCCAGAATCTCACACCCTTTTCTGGAGTGTCTGAAGACAGCTACAGTGTACTTATATCTAATAAATAAATAAATAAATAAATTAATTAATTAATTAATAAGTAAACATTTTTTCAAATGGATAAGAAAGAAAGAAAGACCAGGCAGACCTGCCATCCTCATTTCTGTCTGTCTGTCTGTCTCTCTATATGATCCTTTGGAACTGAAGATAGGTCACCATATAGTTGCTGGTAGTTGATCCCAGGTTCTCTGGAAGAGGAGACAATGCTGTTAATTGTTGAGCCCTTTCAGTGGCCCCACCCATCTTTAAATTTTTAGAAGTATATCTGAGGCTGTGTTTCTGTACATCATATGCAGACCATAAGATGGTTTTAGATTCTTCAGAATCTGACACCCTCTTCTGGAGTGTCTGTAGATAGCTACAGAGTACTTATATATAATAAATACATAAATAAATAAACATTTTTTAAAAAGGACAAGAAAGAAAGAAAGACCTGGCAGGCTTGCCATCCTTATCTCTGTCTGTCTGCCTGTCTGTCTGTCTGATCCTCTGGTACTGGATATGGGCCACCATATAGTTGCTGGTAGTTTATCCAAGGTTCTCTGGAAGAGGAGACAATGCTGTAAATTATTGAGCCCTTTCAGTGGCCCCACCCTTCATTAAATTTTTATAAGTATATCTGAGGCTGTGTTTATGTACATCATATTCAGATCATAAGAGTGATTTAGATTCTCCAGAATCTGACACCCTCTTCTGGAGTGTCTGAAGACAGCTACAGTGTACGTAAATATAATAAATACATGAATAAATAAATAAATAAACCTTTTTTAAAAAGGATAAGAAAGAAAGAAACACCAGGAAGTCCTGCCATCCTTATCTCTGTCTGTCTGTCTGTCTATTTATATGATCCTTTGGAACTGGAGATAGGCCACCATATAGTTGCTGGTAGTTGATCCCAGGTTCTCTGGAAGAGGAGACAATGCTGTTAATTGTTGAGCCCTTTCAGTGGCCCCACACATCTTTAAATTTTTAGAAGGGTATGTGAGGCTGTGTTTATGTACATCATATGCAGACCATAAGAGGGATTTAGATTCTCCAGAATCTGACACCCTCTTCTGTATTTTCTGAAGACAGCTACAGTGTACTTATATCTAATAAATACATAAATAAATAAATAAATAAATAAATAAATAAATAAATAAATAAATAAATAAACATTTTTTAAAAAGGATAAGACAGAAAGAAAGACCAGGCAAGCCTGCCACCCTTATCTCTGTCTGTCTGTCTGTCTGTGTGATACCCTAGAACTGGAAATGGGCCACCATATAGTTGCTGGTAGTTTATCCAAGGTTCTCTGGAAGAGGAGACAATGCTGTTAATTGTTGAGCCCTTTCTGTGGCTCCACCCATCTTTAAAATTTTAGAAGTATATGTGAGGCTGTGTTTATGTACATCATATGCAGACCATAAGAGGGATTTAGATTCTCCAGAATCTGACACCCTCTTCTGAGTGTCTGAAGACAGCTACAGTTTTCTTATATCTAATAAATACATAAATAAATAAATAAATGAATAAATAAATAAATAAATAAATAAATAAATAAATAAACATTTTTTTAAAAGGATAAGAAAGTAAGAAAGACCGGGCAGGCCTGCCACCCTTATCTCTGTCTGTCTGTCTGTCTGTCTGTCTGATACCCTGGAACTGTAGATGGGCCACCATAGTGTTGCTGGTAGTTGATCCCAGGTTCTCTGGAAGAGGATACAATGCTGTTAATTGTTGAGCCCTTTCAGTGGCGCCACCCATCTTTAAATATTTAGAAGTATATGTGAGGCTGTGTTTATGTACATCTTATGCAGACCATAAATGTGATTTAGATTCTCCAGAATCTGACACCCTCTTCTGGAGTGTCTGAAGACAGCTACAGTGTACTTATATTAAATAAATAAATAAATAAATAAATAAATAAATAAATAAATAAATAAATAAACATTTTTTAAACAGGATAAAAAAGAAAGAAAGACCAGGCAGGCCTGCCATCCTTATCTCTGTCTGTCTTTCTGTCTGTCTACAGTCTGTCTGATCCCCTTGGACTCGAGATGGGCCACCATATAGTTGCTGGTAGTTGATCCCAGGTTCTCTGGAAGAGGAGACAATGCTGTTAATTTTTGAGCCCTTTCAGTGGCCCCACCCATCTTTAAATTTTTAGAAGTATATGTAAGGCTGTGTTCATGTACATCATATGCAGACCATAAGAGGGATATAGATTCTCCAGAATCTGACACCCTCTTCTGGAGAGTCTGAAGACAGCTACAGTGTACTTATATCTGATAAATAAATAAATAAATAAACAAATAAACAAATAAATAAACATTTTTTATAAGGATAAGAAAGAAAGAAAAATCAGGCAGTCCTGCCATCCTTATCTCTGTCTGTCTGTCTGTCTGTCTTATCCCCTGGAACTTGAAATGGGCCACCATATAGTTGCTGGTAGTTTATCCAAGGTTCTCTGGAAGAGGAGACAATGCTGTTAATTGTTGAGCCCTTTCTGTGGCTCCACCCATCTTTAAAATTTTAGAAGTATATGTGAGGCTGTGTTTATGTACATCATATGCAGACCATAAGAGGGATTTAGATTCTCCAGAATCTGACACCCTCTTCTGGAGTGTCTGAAGACAGCTACAGTTTTCTTATATCTAATAAATACATAAATAAATAAATAAATGAATAAATAAATAAATAAATAAATAAATAAATAAATAAACATTTTTTTAAAAGGATAAGAAAGTAAGAAAGACCGGGCAGGCCTGCCACCCTTATCTCTGTCTGTCTGTCTGTCTGTCTGTCTGATACCCTGGAACTGTAGATGGGCCACCATAGTGTTGCTGGTAGTTGATCCCAGGTTCTCTGGAAGAGGATACAATGCTGTTAATTGTTGAGCCCTTTCAGTGGCGCCACCCATCTTTAAATATTTAGAAGTATATGTGAGGCTGTGTTTATGTACATCTTATGCAGACCATAAATGTGATTTAGATTCTCCAGAATCTGACACCCTCTTCTGGAGTGTCTGAAGACAGCTACAGTGTACTTATATTAAATAAATAAATAAATAAATAAATAAATAAATAAATAAATAAATAAACATTTTTTAAACAGGATAAGAAAGAAAGAAAGACCAGGCAGGCCTGCCATCCTTATCTCTGTCTGTCTTTCTGTCTGTCTACAGTCTGTCTGATCCCCTTGGACTCGAGATGGGCCACCATATAGTTGCTGGTAGTTGATCCCAGGTTCTCTGGAAGAGGAGACAATGCTGTTAATTTTTGAGCCCTTTCAGTGGCCCCACCCATCTTTAAATTTTTAGAAGTATATGTGAGGCTGTGTTCATGTACATCATATGCAGACCATAAGAGGGATATAGATTCTCCAGAATCTGACACCCTCTTCTGGAGAGTCTGAAGACAGCTACAGTGTACTTATATCTGATAAATAAATAAATAAATAAATAAATAAATAAATAAATAAATAAGTAAATAAACAAATAAACAAATAAATAAACATTTTTTATAAGGATAAGAAAGAAAGAAAAATCAGGCAGGCCTGCCATCCTTATCTCTGTCTGTCTGTCTGTCTGTCTTATCCCCTGGAACTTGAGATGGGCCACCATATAGTTGCTGGTAGTTGATCCCACGTTCTCTGGAAGAAGAGACAATGCTGTTAATTGTTGAGCCCTTTCAGTGGGCCCACCCATCTTTAAATTTTTTGAAGTATATGTGAGGCTGTGTTTATGTACATCATATGAAGACCATAAGAGGGATTTAGATTCTCCAGAAGATGAGACCCTCTTCTAGAGTGTCTGAAGACAGCTACAGTGTACTTATATCTAATAAATACATAAATAAAAATAAATAAATAAATAAATAAACATTTTTTCAACAGTATAATAAAGAAAGAAGACCAGGCACGCCTGCCATCCTTATCTCTGTCTGTCTGTCTGTCTGATCCCCTGGAACTGGAGATGGGCCACCATATAGTTGCTGGTAGTTCATCCCAGGTTCTCTGGAAGAGGAGACAATGCTGTTAATTGTTGAGCCCTTTCTTTAGTGACCCCACCCATCTTTAAATTTTTAGAAGTATATGTGAGGCTGTGTTTATGTACATCATATGCAGACCATAAGAGGGATTTAGATTCTCCAGAATCTGACACCCTCTTCTGGAGTGTCTGAAGACAGCTACAGTGTACTTATATCTAAAAAATACATAAATCAATAAATAAACATTTTTTAAAAAGGATAAGAAAGAAAGAAAGACCAGGCAGGCCTGCCATCCTTATCTCTGTCTTTCTGTCTGTCTGTTTGTCTGTCTGATCCCCTGAAACTGGAGATGGGCCAACATATAGTTGCTGGTAGTTGATCCCAGGTTCTCTGGAAGAGGAGACAATGCTGTTAATTGTTGGTTCCTTTCAGTGGCCCCAACCATCTTTAAATTTTTAGAAAAATATGTGAGGCTGTGTTTATGTACATCATATGCAGAACATAAATGGGATTTACGTTCTGCAGAATCAAACACCTTCTTCTGGAGTGTCTGAAGATAGCTATTGTGTACTTATATCTAAAAAATACATAAATAAATAAATAAACCTTTTTTAAAATGATAAGAAAGAAAGAAAGACCAGGCAGGCCTGCCATCCTTATCTCTGTCTGTCTGTCTGTGTGTCTGTCTGATCCCCTGGAACTGGAGATGGGCCACCATATAATTACTGGTTATTGATCCCAGGTTCTCTGGAAGAGGAGACAATGCTGTTAATTGTTGATCCCTTTTAGTGGCCCCACCCATCTTTAAATTTTTAGAAGTATATGTGAGGCTGTGTTTATGTACATCATATGCAGACCATAAGAGGGATTTAGATTTTCCAGAATCTGACAACCTCTTCTGGAGTGTCTGAAGACAAGTATTGTGTACTTATATCTAATAAATACATTAAAAATAAATAAATAAATAAATAAATAAATAAATAAATAAATAAATAAAAATAAATAAATAAACATTTTTTTAAACGGAGAAGAAAGAAAGAAAGACCATGCAGGCCTGCCATCCTTATCACTTTCTGTCTGTCTGTCTGTCTGTCTGATCCCCTGTAACTGGCGATGGGACACCATATAGTTGCTGGTAGTTGATCCCAGGTTCTCTGGAAAAGGAGACAATGCTGTTAATTGTTGAGCCCTTTCAGTGGCCCCACCCATCTTTAAATTTTTAGAAGTATATGTGAGGCTATGTTTATGTACATCAAATGCAGACCATAAGAGGGATTTAGATTCTCCAGCATATGACACCCTCTTCTGGAGTGTCTGAAGACAGCTACAGTGTACTTATGTCTAATAAATACATAAATAAACAAATAAACATTTTTAAATAAGGATAATAAAGAAAGAAAATCCAGGCAGGCCTTCCATCCTTATATCTGTCTGTCTGTCTGTCTGTCTGATTCCCTGGAACTGGAGATGGGCCACCATATAGTTGCTGGTAGTTGATCCAGGTTCTCTGGAAGAGGAGACAATGCTGTTAATTGTTGAGCCCTTTCAGTGGCCCCACACATCTTTAAATATTTAGAAATATATGTGAGGCTGTGTTATGTACATCATATGCAGACCATAAGAGGTATTTAGATTCTCCAGAATCTGATACCCTCTTCTGGAGTGTCTGAAGACAGCTACAGTGTACTTATATCTAATAAATAAATGAATAAATAAATAAATAAATAAATAAATAAATAAATAAATAAATAAACATTTTTTAAAAAGGATAAGAAAAAAAGAAAGACTAGCAGGCCTGCCATCCTTATCTCTGTCTGTCTGTCTGTCTGTCTGTCTGATCCCCTGGAACTGGAGATGGGCCACCACATAGTTGCTGGTAGTTTAATCCCAGGTTCTCTGGAAGAGGAGACAATGCTGTTAATTGTTGAGCCCTTTCAGTGGCCCCACACATCTTTAAATTTTTAGAAGTATATGTGAGGCTGTGTTTATGTACATTGTATGTAGACCATAAGAGGGATTTATATTCTCCAGAATCTGATACCCTCTTCTGGAGTGTCTGAAGACAGCTACAGTGTACTTATATCTAATAAATACATAAATAAATAAATAAACATGTTTTAAAAAGGATAAGAAAGAAAGAAAAACCAGGCAGGCCTGCCATCCTTGTCTGTCTGTCTGTCTGTCTGTCTCTCTGATCCCCTGGATCTGGAGATGGGCCACCATATAGTTGCTGGTAGTTGATCCCAGGTTCTCTGGAAGAGGAGACAATGCTGTTAATTGTTGAGCCCTCACAGTGGCCCCACCCATCTTTAAATTTTTAGAAATAAATGTGAAGCTGTTTTTATGTACATCATATGCATATCATAAGAGGGACTTAGATTCTCCAGAATCTGACACCCTCTTCCTGAGTGTCTGAAGACAGCTACAGTGTACTTATATATAATAAATTCATAAATAAATAAATAAACCTTTTTAAACGGATAAGAAAGAAATAAAAACCAGAAGGCCTGCCATCCTTGTCTGTATGTCTGTCTGTCTGTCTGATCGCCTGGAACTGGAGATGGGCCACCATATAGTTGCTGGTAGTTGATCCCAGGTTCTCTGGAAGAGGAGACAATGCTGTTAATTTTTGAGCCCATTCAGTGGCCCCACCCATCTTTAAATTTTTATAAGTATATGTGAGGCTGTGTTCATGTACATCATATGCAGACCATAAGAGGGATTTAGATTCTCCAGAATCTGACACCCTCTTCTGGAGTGTCTGAAGACAGCTACAGTGTACTTATATCGAATAAATAAATAAATAAATAAATAAATAAATAAATAAATAAATAAACATTTTTTAAAAGGATAAGAAAGAATGAAAGACCAGGTAGGCCTGCCATCCTTAACTCTATCTGTCTGTATCTCTGTCTGTCTGTCTGATCCCCTGGAACTGGAGATGGGCCACCATATAGTTGCTGGTAGTTGATCCCAGGTTCTCTGGAAGAGGAGACAATGCTGTTAATTGTTGAGCCCTTTCAGTGGCCCCACCCATCTTTAAATTTTTAGAAGTATATGTGAGGCTGTGTTTATGTACATCATATGCAGACCATAAGATGGTTTTAGATTCTTCAGAATCTGACACCCTCTTCTGGAGTGTCTGTAGATAGCTACAGAGTACTTATATATAATAAATACATAAATAAATAAACATTTTTTAAAAAGGACAAGAAAGAAAGAAAGACCTGGCAGGCCTGCCATCCTTATCTCTGTCTGTCTGCCTGTCTGTCTGTCTGATCCTCTGGTACTGGATATGGGCCACCATATAGTTGCTGGTAGTTTATCCAAGGTTCTCTGGAAGAGGAGACAATGCTGTAAATTATTGAGCCCTTTCAGTGGCCCCACCCTTCATTAAATTTTTATAAGTATATCTGAGGCTGTGTTTATGTACATCATATTCAGACCATAAGAGTGATTTAGATTCTCCAGAAACTGACACCCTCTTCTGGAGTGTCTGAAGACAGCTACAGTGTACGTAAATATAATAAATACATGAATAAATAAATAAATAAACATTTTTTAAAAAGGATAAGAAAGAAAGAAACACCAGGAAGTCCTGCCATCCTTATCTCTGTCTGTCTGTCTGTCTATCTATATGATCCTTTGGAACTGGAGATAGGCCACCATATAGTTGCTGGTAGTTGATCCCAGGTTCTCTGGAAGAGGAGACAATGCTGTTAATTGTTGAGCCCTTTCAGTGGCCCCACCCATCTTTAAATTTTTAGAAGGGTATGTGAGGCTGTGTTTATGTACATCATATGCAGACCATAAGAGGGATTTAGATTCTCCAGAATCTGACACCCTCTTCTGTATTTTCTGAAGACAGCTACAGTGTACTTATATCTAATAAATACATAAATAAATAAATAAATAAATAAATAAATAAATAAACATTTTTTAAAAAGGATAAGACAGAAAGAAAGACCAGGCAAGCCTGCCACCCTTATCTCTGTCTGTCTGTCTGTCTGTGTGATACCCTAGAACTGGAGATGGGCCACCATATAGTTGCTGGTAGTTTATCCAAGGTTCTCTGGAAGAGGAGACAATGCTGTTAATTGTTGAGCCCTTTCTGTGGCTCCACCCGTATTTAAAATTTTAGAAGTATATGTGAGGCTGTGTTTATGTACATCATATGCAGACCATAAGAGGGATTTAGATTCTCCAGAATCTGACACCCTCTTCTGGAGTGTCTGAAGACAGCTACAGTTTTCTTATATCTAATAAATACATAAATAAATAAATAAATGAATAAATAAATAAATAAATAAATAAACATTTTTTTAAAAGGATAAGAAAGTAAGAAAGACCGGGCAGGCCTGCCACCCTTATCTCTGTCTGTCTGTCTGTCTGTCTGTCTGATACCCTGGAACTGTAGATGGGCCACCATAGTGTTGCTGGTAGTTGATCCCAGGTTCTCTGGAAGAGGATACAATGCTGTTAATTGTTGAGCCCTTTCAGTGGCGCCACCCATCTTTAAATATTTAGAAGTATATGTGAGGCTGTGTTTATGTACATCTTATGCAGACCATAAATGTGATTTAGATTCTCCAGAATCTGACACCCTCTTCTGGAGTGTCTGAAGACAGCTACAGTGTACTTATATTAAATAAATAAATAAATAAATAAATAAATAAATAAATAAATAAATAAACATTTTTTAAACAGGATAAGAAAGAAAGAAAGACCAGGCAGGCCTGCCATCCTTATCTCTGTCTGTCTTTCTGTCTGTCTACAGTCTGTCTGATCCCCTTGGACTCGAGATGGGCCACCA
Source organism: Mus caroli (assembly GCF_978045245.1). Lineage (NCBI taxonomy): Eukaryota > Metazoa > Chordata > Mammalia > Rodentia > Muridae > Mus > Mus caroli. Next base: position 33,525 of record NW_028227448.1, on the reverse strand, counting down.
TATAGTTGCTGGTAGTTGATCCCAGGTTCTCTGGAAGAGGAGACAATGCTGTTAATTTTTGAGCCCTTTCAGTGGCCCCACCCATCTTTAAATTTTTAGAAGTATATGTGAGGCTGTGTTCATGTACATCATATGCAGACCATAAGAGGGATATAGATTCTCCAGAATCTGACACCCTCTTCTGGAGAGTCTGAAGACAGCTACAGTGTACTTATTTCTGATAAATAAATAAATAAATAAATAAATAAATAAATAAACAAATAAACAAATAAATAAACATTTTTTAAAAGGATAAGAAAGAAAGAAAAATCAGGCAGGCCTGCCATCCTTATCTCTGTCTGTCTGTCTGTCTGTCTTATCCCCTGGAACTTGAGATGGGCCATCATATAGTTGCTGGTAGTTGATCCCACGTTCTCTGGAAGAAGAGACAATGCTGTTAATTGTTGAGCCCTTTCAGTGGGCCCACCCATCTTTAAATTTTTAGAAGTATATGTGAGGCTGTGTTTATGTACATCATATGAAGACCATAAGAGGGATTTAGATTCTCCAGGTGATGAGACCCTCTTCTAGAGTGTCTGAAGACAGCTACAGTGTACTTATTTCTAATAAATAAATAAATAAATAAATAAATAAATAAATAAATAAATAAATAAACATTTTTTTAAAGTATAAGAAAGAAAGAAAGACCAGGCAGGCCTCCATCCTTATCTCGGTCTCTCTGTCTGTCTGTCTGATACCCTGGAACTGGAGATGGGCCACCATATAGTTGCTGGTAGTTTATTCAATGTTCTCTGGAAGAGGAGACAATGCTGTTAATTGTTGAGCCCTCTCAGTGGCCCTACCCATCTTTAAATTTTTAGAGGTAAATGTGAGGCTGTATTTATGTACATCATATGCAGACCATAAGAGTGATTTAAATTCTCCAGAATCTGACACCCTCTTCTGGAGTGTCTGAAGACAGCTACCGTGTACTTATATCTAATAAATACATAAATAAATAAATAAATAAATAAACATTTTTTAAACAGGATAAGTAAGAAAGAAAGACCAGGCAGGCCTGCCATCCTTATCTCTGTCTGTCTGTCTGTCTGTCTGTCTGTCTGTCTGATCCCTGGAACTGCATATGGGCCACCATATAGTTGCTGGTAGTTGATCCCAGGTTCTCTGGAAGAGGAGACAACACTGTTAATTGTTGAGCCCATTCTTTGGCCCCACCCATCTTTAAATTTTTAGAAGTATACTTGAGTCTGTGTTTATGTACATCATATGCAGACCATAAGAGGTATTTAGATTCTCCAGAATCTCACACCCTTTTCTGGAGTGTCTGAAGACAGCTACAGTGTACTTATATCTAATAAATAAATAAATAAATAAATTAATTAAGTAATTAATAAGTAAACATTTTTTCAAATGGATAAGAAAGAAAGAAAGACCAGGCAGGCCTGCCATCCTCATTTCTGTCTGTCTGTCTGTCTCTCTATATGATCCTTTGGAACTGAAGATAGGTCACCATATAGTTGCTGGTAGTTGATCCCAGGTTCTCTGGAAGAGGAGACAATGCTGTTAATTGTTGAGCCCTTTCAGTGGCCCCACCCATCTTTAAATTTTTAGAAGTATATCTGAGGCTGTGTTCATGTACATCATATGCAGACCATAAGATGGTTTTAGATTCTTCAGAATCTGACACCCTCTTCTGGAGTGTCTGTAGATATCTACAGAGTACTTATATATAATAAATACATAAATAAATAAACATTTTTAAAAAAGGACAAGAAAGAAAGAAAGACCTGGCAGGCCTGCCATCCTTATCTCTGTCTGTCTGCCTGTCTGTCTGTCTGATCCTCTGGTACTGGATATGGGCCACCATATAGTTGCTGGTAGTTTATCCAAGGTTCTCTGGAAGAGGAGACAATGCTGTAAATTATTGAGCCCTTTCAGTGGCCCCATCCTTCATTAAATTTTTATAAGTATATCTGAGGCTGTGTTTATGTACATCATATTCAGATCATAAGAGTGATTTAGATTCTCCAGAAACTGACACCCTCTTCTGGAGTGTCTGAAGACAGCTACAGTGTACATAAATATAATAAATACATGAATAAATAAATAAATAAACATTTTTTAAAAAGGATAAGAAAGAAAGAAACACCAGGAAGTCCTGCCATCCTTATCTCTGTCTGTCTGTCTGTCTATCTATATGATCCTTTGGAACTGGAGATAGGCCACCATATAGTTGCTGGTAGTTGATCCCAGGTTCTCTGGAAGAGGAGACAATGCTGTTAATTGTTGAGCCCTTTCAGTGGCCCCACACATCTTTAAATTTTTAGAAGGGTATGTGAGGCTGTGTTTATGTACATCATATGCAGACCATAAGAGGGATTTAGATTCTCCAGAATCTGACACCCTCTTCTGTATTTTCTGAAGACAGCTACAGTGTACTTATATCTAATAAATACATAAATAAATAAATAAATAAATAAATAAATGAATAAACATTTTTTAAAAAGGATAAGACAGAAAGAAAGACCAGGCAAGCCTGCCACCCTTATCTCTGTCTGTCTGTCTGTCTGTGTGATACCCTAGAACTGGAGATGGGCCACCATATAGTTGCTGGTAGTTTATCCAAGGTTCTCTGGAAGAGGAGACAATGCTGTTAATTGTTGAGCCCTTTCTGTGGCTCCACCCATCTTTAAAATTTTAGAAGTATATGTGAGGCTGTGTTCATGTACATCATATGCAAACCATAAGAGGGATATAGATTCTCCAGAATCTGACACCCTCTTCTGGAGAGTCTGAAGACAGCTACAGTTTTCTTATATCTAATAAATACATAAATAAATAAATAAATGAATAAATAAATAAATAAATAAATAAATAAACATTTTTTTAAAAGGATAAGAAAGTAAGAAAGACCGGGCAGGCCTGCCACCCTTATCTCTGTCTGTCTGTCTGTCTGTCTGTCTGATACCCTGGAACTGTAGATGGGCCACCATAGTGTTGCTGGTAGTTGATCCCAGGTCCTCTGGAAGAGGATACAATGCTGTTAATTGTTGAGCCCTTTCAGTGGCGCCACCCATCTTTAAATATTTAGAAGTATATGTGAGGCTGTGTTTATGTACATCTTATGCAGACCATAAATGTGATTTAGATTCTCCAGAATCTGACACCCTTTTCTGGAGTGTCTGAAGACAGCTACAGTGTACTTATATTAAATAAATAAATAAATAAATAAATAAATAAATAAATAAATAAATAAACATTTTTTAAACAGGATAAGAAAGAAAGAAAGACCAGGCAGGCCTGCCATCCTTATCTCTGTCTGTCTTTCTGTCTGTCTACAGTCTGTCTGATCCCCTTGGACTCGAGATGGGCCACCATATAGTTGCTGGTAGTTGATCCCAGGTTCTCTGGAAGAGGAGACAATGCTGTTAATTTTTGAGCCCTTTCAGTGGCCCCACCCATCTTTAAATTTTTAGAAGTATATGTGAGGCTGTGTTCATGTACATCATATGCAGACCATAAGAGGGATATAGATTCTCCAGAATCTGACACCCTCTTCTGGAGAGTCTGAAGACAGCTACAGTGTACTTATATCTGATAAATAAATAAATAAATAAATAAATAAACAAATAAACAAATAAATAAACATTTTTTATAAGGATAAGAAAGAAAGAAAAATCAGGCAGGCCTGCCATCCTTATCTCTGTCTGTCTGTCTCTCTGTCTGTCTGATCCCCTGGAACTGGAGATGGGCCACCATATAGTTGCTGGTAGTTGGTCCCAGGTTCTCTGGAAGAGGAGACAATGCTGTTAATTGTTGGTTCCTTTCAGTGGCCCCAACCATCTTTAAATTTTTAGAAGAATATATTAGGCTGTGTTTATGTACATCATATGCAGAACATAAATGGGATTTACGTTCTGCATAATCAAACACCCTCTTCTGGAGTGTCTGAAGACAGCTACAGTGTACTTATATCTAATAAATAAATAAATAAATAAATAAATAAATAAATAAATAAATAAACATTTTTTAAAAAGGATAAGAAAAAAAGAAAGACTAGCAGGCCTGCCATCCTTATCTCTGTCTGTCTGTCTGTCTGTCTGTCTGATCCCCTGGAACTGGAGATGGGCCACCACATAGTTGCTGGTAGTTTAATCCCAGGTTCTCTGGAAGAGGAGACAATGCTGTTAATTGTTGAGCCCTTTCAGTGGCCCCACACATCTTTAAATTTTTAGAAGTATATGTGAGGCTGTGTTTATGTACATTGTATGTAGACCATAAGAGGGATTTATATTCTCCAGAATCTGATACCCTCTTCTGGAGTGTCTGAAGACAGCTACAGTGTACTTATATCTAATAAATACATAAATAAATAAATAAACATGTTTTAAAAAGGATAAGAAAGAAAGAAAAACCAGGCAGGCCTGCCATCCTTGTCTGTCTGTCTGTCTGTCTGTCTCTCTGATCCCCTGGATCTGGAGATGGGCCACCATATAGTTGCTGTTAGTTGATCCCAGGTTCTCTGGAAGAGGAGACAATGCTGTTAATTGTTGAGCCCTCACAGTGGCCCCACCCATCTTTAAATTTTTAGAAATAAATGTGAAGCTGTTTTTATGTACATCATATGCATATCATAAGAGGGACTTAGATTCTCCAGAATCTGACACCCTCTTCCTGAGTGTCTGAAGACAGCTACAGTGTACTTATATATAATAAATTCATAAATAAATAAATAAACCTTTTTAAACGGATAAGAAAGAAATAAAAACCAGAAGGCCTGCCATCCTTGTCTGTATGTCTGTTTGTCTGTCTGATCGCCTGGAACTGGAGATGGGCCACCATATAGTTGCTGGTAGTTGATCCCAGGTTCTCTGGAAGAGGAGACAATGCTGTTAATTTTTGAGCCCTTTCAGTGGCCCCACCCATCTTTAAATTTTTATAAGTATATGTGAGGCTGTGTTCATGTACATCATATGCAGACCATAAGAGGGATTTAGATTCTCCAGAATCTGACACCCTCTTCTGGAGTGTCTGAAGACAGCTACAGTGTACTTATATCGAATAAATAAATAAATAAATAAATAAATAAATAAATAAACATTTTTTAAAAGGATAAGAAAGAATGAAAGACCAGGTAGGCCTGCCATCCTTAACTCTATCTGTCTGTATCTCTGTCTGTCTGTCTGATCCCCTGGAACTGGAGATGGGCCACCATATAGTTGCTGGTAGTTGATCCCAGGTTCTCTGGAAGAGGAGACAATGCTGTTAATTGTTGAGCCCTTTCAGTGGTCCTACCCATCTTTAAATTTTTAGAAGTATATGTGAGGCTGTGTTTATGTACATCATATGCAGACCATAAGAGGGATATAGATTCTCCAGAATCTGAAACCCTCTTCTGGAGTGTCTGAAGACAGCTACAGTGTACTTATATCTAATAAATACATAAATAAATAAATAAATAAATAAATAAATAAATAAATATACATTTTTTAAAAGGGATAAGAAAGAAAGAAAAACCAGGCAGGCTTCCATCCTTGTCTGTCTTTTTCTCTGTCTGTCTGTCTTGCCTAGCCCCTTGCGTTGCCTAGCCTAGCCCCTTGCCTTGCCTAGCCCAGCCCCTTGCCTAGCCTAGCCTAGCCCAGCCCTGCCTTGCCTAGCCCTGCCTATCCCTGTCTTTAACCAGGCTGGCCTCGAACTCAGAAACTGACTGCCTCTGCCTCCAGAGTGCTCTCATTAAGAGCTCGAGCCACCACTGACTGTTGGGTTTTCTAAGTCTTACATAGGTATGGTCTGTTTCTCAACTGTGAAACCCTAATTAACACATGTAGTCTGTCCTAGGTCAGCCATAGCTACAGACTGAGGCCTTTTCTAAAACAAAACAAAAGAAAACAAAAAAAATAGAAATAATAAAATAAATAAATTAAGAAACCACATGATATCTTTTCTTTCTTTCAATGATACTCAGAGTTTGAAGCAGTTCACCCATGAGACCTCAGCTCCGGACATTGAGGCTGTTTCCCTAACAAGTATTATGGCTGAACCTGAGGGGTTCTACTGCTGATTTGTGTCCCCCACTTTAAAAAAATAGTTGTTTTCAAAGGCTGCAGGTTCTTAGCTCTGTTCCTTGTTACAGTTGAGTCACAGCCCTGAAAGTTCAGTGGTAGTTAAAGTCACTGAGAAGGGCTTCCTATAGACATCAAAGACCAAGTCTTTGTTATTAAAAAGTTAATCTGGATTCCCCCACACCCTGGCATCCTTAGAATTCCTAGAAAGGAAGGCAGGGACCTGGGCAGAAGGGTGCAAGGCTACTGGTGTTTGTAAGTGGTAACAGAAAGCTTTCTCTTGTTGGTACCCTACCCCAAGTTACACTGTCACTTCTTTTTCCTAGTTGTTGTTTTGTAGGTTTGTATTCTCAACATAGACCCTTTTCCTTCCTAACCTTGGCTGTCCTGAACCTTACTGTCCTTGAACTCAGTGATTTGCCTGTCTTGCTGGGATGAAACTGTGAGCTACCATCCAGAAGGAAGCACCCTGCTGAGGTTAGATTGGGGTCTCTTCCATTTTCCTCTATGAACATGCATATGGCAGGCCTGTTCTTTCTTTTTTACTTTTCCTTTTCTTTTTAAAGATTTATTTATTTATTATATTTAAGTATGCTGTAGCTATCTTCAGACAGTCCAGAAGAGGGTGTCAGATTCTGAAGAATCTAAATTATTCTTATTGTCTGCATATGATGTATATAAACACAGCCTCACATATACTCAAAAAAAAAAAAAGAAAGATGTGGCTACAGAGAGGGCTCAACAATTAAGAGCATTGTCTCCTCTTCCAGAGAACCTGGGCTCAATTACCAGTATTATATATGGTGGCCCATCTCCAGTTCCAGGGGATCTAATACTCTGTTCTGGAGTCTGTGGGCACAGCATACACATGCAAAACATTCTTACACAATCATTGAGAGAGGAGAGAGAGGGGTTGAGAGAGAGGGGAGGTAATCATACCTCCTGACGAGTTTGAAGACCTGAGCTTCATCACTCACACAAATAAATAAATGCAAAATATTTTTAAAAAATAAACTCTGCCATTGCCCTTTAAAAATTCCTAGAAAACAAGTTTTATAAGCAACAGTTATATTTACTATATCTAAAGTACAGTCATGAGCATATTCTCTAAATAGAAAAAGGCCTGTTAGTCTTAGAAATGGAAAAGACAAACCAAGGAAGTTTTGCAATTACATAATGAGGCAGCTCAGCCCAGCTCTTAGGTTGGAAATAAGACTGGAGTATAGGATACACCTGAAGACAGCCAGCCATTGCTTTTTGTTTTGGAGGCTGAAAGGATACACCTGAAGACAGCTAATGCTGTGTGATGGTGATCTGGTATTTTTTTTTTTTAATTTTTAAAAACTTTAACACTTTTTATAAAACCTCTTTCTTTCTTTCTTTCTTTCTTTCTTCTCTTTCTCTCTCTCTTTCTTTCTCTCTTTCTCTCTTTCTCTCTTTCTCTCTTTCTTTCTCTCTTTCTCTCTTTCTTTCCCCTAGCCTACCCTATAGCCTACCCTATAGCCTACCCTATAGCCTACCCTATAGCCTACCCTATAGCCTACTCTAGCCTACCCTATAGCCTACCCTATAGCCTACCCTATAGCCTATCCTAGCCCTGCCTAACCCTTTCTTTCACCAGGGTGGCCTCGAACTCAGAAACTTACTGCCTCTGCCTACAGAGTGCTCTCATTAAGAGCTTGAGCCACCACTGAAGGTCGGGTTTTCTAAACCTTACCTTGCTCTTGGTGTCTGTTCTCAGCTGTGAAACCCTAATTAACACAGGTAGGCAGTCCTGGGTCAGCCAGAGCTACAGACTGAGGCCTTCTCTAAAAACAAATAAAACAAAACAAAACAACAAATAGAAATAATAAAATACATAAATTAAACAACCACAGCATAGGTTTTCTCTCTCTAGGTGGTACTCAGAAATTCCAGCAGTTGGCCTGTGACACCTCAGCTCAGTATATGTGAGGCTGTGTTTATGTACATCATACACAGACCATAAGAGGGATTTAGATTCTCTAGAATCTAACACACTCTTCTGGAGTGTCTGTAGACAGCTACAGTGTACTTATATATAATAAATACATAAATAAATAAACATTTTTTAAAGGATAAGAAAGAAAGAAAGACCAGGCAGGCCTGCCATCCTTATCTCTGTCTGTCTGTCTGTCTGTCTGATCCCCTGGAACTGCAGATGGGCCACCATATAGTTGCTGGTAGTTGATCCCAGGTTCTCTGGAAGAGGAGACAATGATGTTAATTGTTGAGCCCTTTCAGTGGTCCTACCCATCTTTAAATTTTTAGAAGTATATGTGAGGCTGTGTTTATGTACATCATATGCAGACCATAAGAGGGATTTAGATTCTCCAGAATCTGACACCCTATTCTGGAGTGTCTGAAGACAGCTACAGTATACTTATATCTAATAAATACATAAATAAATAAATAAATAAATAAATAAACATTTTTAAAAATGGATAAGAAAGAAAGAAAGACCAGGCAGGCATGCCATCCTTATCCTTGTCTGTTTCTCTGTCTGTCTGTCTGATCCCCTGGAACTGGAGATGGGCCACCATATAGTTGATGGTAGTTGATCCCAGGTTCTCTGGAGAGGAGATAATGCTGTTAATTGTTGAGCCCTTTCAGTGGTCCCACCCATCTTTAAATTTTTAGAAGTATATGTGAGTCTCTGTTCATGTATATCATATGCAGACCATAACAAGGATTTAGATTCTCCAGAATCTGACACCCTCTACTGGAGTGTCTGAAGACAGCTACAGTGTAATTATATCTAATAAATTCATAAATAAACAAATAAACATTTTTTAAAAAGGATAATAAAGAAAGAGAGACCAGGCAGGCCTGCCATCCTTGTCTGTCTGTCTGTCTGTCTGATCCCCGGAACTGGAGATGGGCCACCATATAATTGCTGGTAGTTGATCCCAGGTTCTCTGGAAGAGGAGACAATGCTGTTAATTGTTGAGCCCTTTCAGTGGCCCCACCCATCTTTAAGTTTTTAGAGGTATATGTGAGGCTGTGTTTATGTACATCATATGCAGATCATAAGAGGGATATAGATTCTCCAGAATCTGACACCCTCTTCGGGAGTGTTTGAAGACAGCTACCGTGTACTTTTATCTAATAAATACATACATAAATTAATAAACATTTTTAAAAAGGATAAGAAAGAAAGAAAGACCAGGCAGGCCTGCCACCTTGTCTGTCTGTCTGTCTGTCTGTCTCTCTATCTGTCAGATCCCCTGGAACTGGAGATGGGCCACCATATAGTTGCTGGTAGTTGATCCCAGGTACTCTGGAAGAGGAGACAATGCTGTTAGTTGTTGAGCCCTTTCAGTAGCCCCACCCATCTTTAAATTTTTAGAAGTATATGTGAGGCTGTGTTTATGTACATCATATGCAGACCATACGAGGGATTTAGATTCTCCAGAATCTGACACCCTCTTCTGGAGTGTCTGAAGACAGCTACATTGTACTTATATCTAATAAATACATAAATAAATAAATAAATATATACATACATAAATAAATAAACATTTTTTAAAAAGGATAAGAAAAAAAGAAAGACCAGGCAGGCCTGCCATCCTTATCTCTGTCTGTCTGTCTGTCTGTCTGATCCCCTGGAACTGCAGATGGGCCACCATATAGTTGCTGGTAGTTGATCCCAGGTTCTCTGGAAGAGGAGACAATGATGTTAATTGTTGAGCCCTTTCAGTGGTCCTACCCATCTTTAAATTTTTAGAAGTATATGTGAGGCTGTGTTTATGTACATCATATGCAGACCATAAGAGGGATTTAGATTCTCCAGAATCTGACACCCTATTCTGGAGTGTCTGAAGACAGCTACAGTATACTTATATCTAATAAATACATAAATAAATAAATAAATAAATAAATAAATAAATAAATAAACATTTTTAAAAATGGATAAGAAAGAAAGAAAGACCAGGCAGGCATGCCATCCTTATCCTTGTCTGTTTCTCTGTCTGTCTGTCTGATCCCCTGGAACTGGAGATGGGCCACCATATAGTTGATGGTAGTTGATCCCAGGTTCTCTGGAGAGGAGATAATGCTGTTAATTGTTGAGCCCTTTCAGTGGTCCCACCCATCTTTAAATTTTTAGAAGTATATGTGAGTCTCTGTTCATGTATATCATATGCAGACCATAACAAGGATTTAGATTCTCCAGAATCTGACACCCTCTACTGGAGTGTCTGAAGACAGCTACAGTGTAATTATATCTAATAAATTCATAAATAAACAAATAAACATTTTTTAAAAAGGATAATAAAGAAAGAGAGACCAGGCAGGCCTGCCATCCTTGTCTGTCTGTCTGTCTGTCTGATCCCCGGAACTGGAGATGGGCCACCATATAATTGCTGGTAGTTGATCCCAGGTTCTCTGGAAGAGGAGACAATGCTGTTAATTGTTGAGCCCTTTCAGTGGCCCCACCCATCTTTAAGTTTTTAGAGGTATATGTGAGGCTGTGTTTATGTACATCATATGCAGATCATAAGAGGGATATAGATTCTCCAGAATCTGACACCCTCTTCGGGAGTGTTTGAAGACAGCTACCGTGTACTTTTATCTAATAAATACATACATAAATTAATAAACATTTTTAAAAAGGATAAGAAAGAAAGAAAGACCAGGCAGGCCTGCCACCTTGTCTGTCTGTCTGTCTGTCTGTCTCTCTATCTGTCAGATCCCCTGGAACTGGAGATGGGCCACCATATAGTTGCTGGTAGTTGATCCCAGGTACTCTGGAAGAGGAGACAATGCTGTTAGTTGTTGAGCCCTTTCAGTAGCCCCACCCATCTTTAAATTTTTAGAAGTATATGTGAGGCTGTGTTTATGTACATCATATGCAGACCATACGAGGGATTTAGATTCTCCAGAATCTGACACCCTCTTCTGGAGTGTCTGAAGACAGCTACATTGTACTTATATCTAATAAATACATAAATAAATAAATAAATATATACATACATAAATAAATAAACATTTTTTAAAAAGGATAAGAAAAAAAGAAAGACCAGGCAGGCCTGCCATCCTTATCTCTGTCTGTCTGTCTGTCTGTCTGATCCACTGGAACGAAAGATGGGCCACCATATAGTTGCTCATTGTTGATCCCAGGTTCTCTGGAAGAGGAGTCAATGCTGTTAATTATTGAGCCCTTTCTGGGGCCCCACCCATCTTTAAATTTTTAGAAGTATATGTGAGGCTGTGTTTATGTACATCATATGCAGACCATAAGAGGGATTTATATTCTCCAGAATCTGACACCCTCTTCTGGAGTGACTGAAGACAACTACAGTGTACTTATATCTAATAAATAAATAAATAAATAAATAAATAAATAAATATATAAACATTTTTAAAAATGGATAAGAAAGAAAGAAAGAAAGACCAGGCAGGCCTGCCATCCTTATCTCTGTCTATCTGTCTGTCTGTCTGATACCCTGGAACTGGAGATGGGCCACCATATAGTTGCTGGTAGTTGATCCCAGTTTCTCTGCAAGAGGAGACAATGCTGTTAATTTTTGAGCCCTTTCAGTGGCCCCACCCATCTTTAAATTTTTAGAAGAATTTGTGAGGCTGTGTTTATTTACATCATATGCAGACCATAAGAGGGATTTAGATTTTTCAGAATCTGACACCCTCTTCTGGAGTGTCTGAAGACAGCTAGAGTGTACTTATATCTAATAAATACATAAATAAATAAATAAACATGTTTTAAAAAGGATAAGAAAGAAATAAAAACCAAGCAGACCTGCCTTCCTTGTCTGTTTGTCTATCTGTCTATCTGATCCCCTGAAACTGGAGATGCGCCACCATATTTTTGCTGGTAGTTGATCCCAGGTTCTCTGGAAGAGGAGACAATGCTGGTATTTGTTGAGCCCTTTAGGTGGCCCCACCCATCTTTAAATTTTTAGAAGTATATGTGAGGCTGTGTTTATATACATCATATGCAGACCATAAGAGGGATTTAGATTCTCCGTAATCTGACACCCTCTTCTGGAGTGTCTGAAGACAGCTACTGTGTACTTATATCTAATAAATACATACATAAATAAATAAATAAACATTTTTTAAAAGGATAAGAAGGAAAGAAAGACCAGGTAGGCCTGCCATCCTTATCTCTGTCTGTCAGTCTGTCTGTCTGATCCCCTGGAACTAGAGATGGGCCACCATATAGTTGCTGGTAGTTGATCCCAGGTTCTCTGGAAGAGGAGACAATGCTGTTAATTGTTGAGCCCTTTCAGTGGCCCCACCCATCTTTAAATTTTTAGAAGCATATGTGAGGCTGTGTTTATGTACATTGTATGCAGACCATAAGAGGGATTTAGATTCTCCAGAAACTAATACCCTCTTCTGGAGTGTCTGAAGACATCTACAGTGTACTTATATCTAAGAAAGAAAGAAAGAAAGAAAGAAAGAAAGAAAGAAAGAAAGAAAGAAAGAAAGAAAGAAAGAAAGAAAGAAAGAAAGAAAGATGTTTTAAAAAGGATAAGAAAGAAAGAAAGACCAGGCAGGCCTGACATCCTTATCTCTATCTGTCTGTATGTCTGTCTGTCTGTCTGATCCCCTGGAACTGGAGATGGGCCACCATATAGTTGCTGGTAGTTGAACCCAGGTTCTCTGGAAGAGGAGACAATGCTGTTAATTTTTGAGCAGTAAAGTGGCCCCACCCATCTTTAAATTTTTAGAAGTATATGTGAGGCTGTTTTTATGTACCTCATATGCAGACCATAAGAGGGATTTAGATTGTCCAGAATCTGACACCGTCTTCTGGAGTGTCTGAAGACTGCTACCATGTACTTATATCTAATAAATAAATAAATAAATAAATAAATAAATAAATAAATAAATAAATAAATAAATAATCATTTTTTAAAAATGATAAGAAAAAAAGAAAGTCCAGGCAGGCCTGCGTTCCTTAACTCTGTCTGTCTGTCTGTCTGTCTGATCCCGGGGAACTGGAGATGGGCCACCATATAGTGGCTGATAGTTGATCCCAGGTTCTCTGGAAGAGGAGACAATGCTGTTAATTGTTGAGCCCTTTTAGTGGCCCCACTCATCTTTAAATTTTTAGAAGTGTATGTGAGGCTGTGTTTATGTACATCATAGGCAGACTATAAGAGGGATTTAGATTCTCCAGAATCTGACACCCTCTTCTGGAGTGTCTGAAGACAGCTACAGTGTACTTATTCTAATAAATAAATAAATAAATAAATAAATAAATAAATAAATAAATAAATAAATGAATAAATAAACTTTTTTTAAAATTGATAAGAAAAAAAGAAATACCAGGCAGGCCTGCCATCCTTATCTCTGTCTGTCTGTCTATCTGTCTTTCTGATTCCCTGGACCTGGAAATGGGCCACCATATAGTTGCTGGGAGTTGATCTCAGGTTCTCTGGAAGAGGAGACAATGCTGTTAATTGTTGAGCCCTTCCAGTGGCCCCACCCATCTTTAAATTTTTGGAAGTAAATGTGAGTCTGTGTTTATGTACATCATATGCAGACCATAAGAGGGATTTAGATTCTCCAGAATCTGACAACCTCTTCTGGAGTGTCTGAAGACCTCTACAGTGTACTTATATCTAATAAATACATAAATAAATAAATAAACATTTTTTCAAAAAGGATAAGAAAGAAAGAACAACCAGGCAGGCCTGCCATCCTTGTCTGTTTGTCTGTCTGTCTGTCTGATCCCCTGAAACTGGAGATGGGCCACCATATAGTTGATGGTAGTTGATCCCAGGTTCTCTGGAGAGGAGATAATGCTGTTAATTGTTGAGCCCTTTCAGTGGTCCCACCCATCTTTAAATTTTTAGAAGTATATGTGAGTCTCTGTTTATGTATATCATATGCAGACCATAACAAGGATTTAGATTCTCCAGAATCTGACACCCTCTACTGGAGTGTCTGAAGACAGCTACAGTGTAATTATATCTAATAAATTCATAAATAAACAAATAAACATTTTTTAAAAAGGATAATAAAGAAAGAGAGACCAGGCAGGCCTGCCATCCTTGTCTGTCTGTCTGTCTGTCTGATCCCCGGAACTGGAGATGGGCCACCATATAATTGCTGGTAGTTGATCCCAGGTTCTCTGGAAGAGGAGACAATGCTGTTAATTGTTGAGCCCTTTCAGTGGCCCCACCCATCTTTAAGTTTTTAGAGGTATATGTGAGGCTGTGTTTATGTACATCATATGCAGATCATAAGAGGGATATAGATTCTCCAGAATCTGACACCCTCTTCGGGAGTGTTTGAAGACAGCTACCGTGTACTTTTATCTAATAAATACATACATAAATTAATAAACATTTTTAAAAAGGATAAGAAAGAAAGAAAGACCAGGCAGGCCTGCCACCTTGTCTGTCTGTCTGTCTGTCTGTCTCTCTATCTGTCAGATCCCCTGGAACTGGAGATGGGCCACCATATAGTTGCTGGTAGTTGATCCCAGGTACTCTGGAAGAGGAGACAATGCTGTTAGTTGTTGAGCTCTTTCAGTAGCCCCACCCATGTTTAAATTTTTAGAAGTATATGTGAGGCTGTGTTTATGTACATCATATGCAGACCATAAGAGGGATTTAGATTCTCCAGAATCTGACACCCTCTTCTGGAGTGTCTGAAGACAGCTACATTGTACTTATATCTAATAAATACATAAATAAATAAATAAATATATACATACATAAATAAATAAACATTTTTTAAAAAGGATAAGAAAAAAAGAAAGACCAGGCAGGCCTGCCATCCTTATCTCTGTCTGTCTGTCTGTCTGTCTGATCCACTGGAACGAAAGATGGGCCACCATATAGTTGCTCATTGTTGATCCCAGGTTCTCTGGAAGAGGAGTCAATGCTGTTAATTATTGAGCCCTTTCTGGGGCCCCACCCATCTTTAAATTTTTAGAACTATATGTGAGGCTGTGTTTATGTACATCATATGCAGACCATAAGAGGGATTTATATTCTCCAGAATCTGACACCCTCTTCTGGAGTGACTGAAGACAACTACAGTGTACTTATATCTAATAAATAAATAAATAAATAAATAAATAAATAAATAAATAAATAAATAAATAAATATACATTTTTTAAAAAGGATAAGAAAGAAAGAAAGAAAGACCAGGCAGGCCTGCCATCCTAATCTCTGTCTATCTGTCTGTCTGTCTGATACCCTGGAACTGGAGATGGGCCACCATATAGTTGCTGGTAGTTGATCCCAGTTTCTCTGCAAGATGAGACAATGCTGTTAATTTTTGAGCCCTTTCAGTGGCCCCACCCATCTTTAAATTTTTAGAAGAATTTGTGAGGCTGTGTTTATGTACATCATATGCAGACCATAAGAGGGATTTAGATTTTTCAGAATCTGACACCCTCTTCTGGAGTGTCTGAAGACAGCTAGAGTGTACTTATATCTAATAAATACATAAATAAATAAATAAACATGTTTTAAAAAGGATAAGAAAGAAATAAAAACCAAGCAGGCCTGCCTTCCTTGTCTGTTTGTCTATCTGTCTATCTGATCCCCTGAAACTGGAGATGCGCCACCATATTTTTGCTGGTAGTTGATCCCAGGTTCTCTGGAAGAGGAGACAATGCTGGTATTTGTTGAGCCCTTTAAGTGGACCCACCCATCTTTAAATTTTTAGAAGTATATGTGAGGCTGTGTTTATATACATCATATGCAGACCATAAGAGGGATTTAGATTCTCCGTAATCTGACACCCTCTTCTGGAGTGTCTGAAGACAGCTACTGTGTACTTATATCTAATAAATACATACATAAATAAATAAATAAACATTTTTTTAAAAGGATAAGAAGGAAAGAAAGACCAGGTAGGCCTGCCATCCTTATCTCTGTCTGTCAGTCTGTCTGTCTGATCCCCTGAAACTAGAGATGGGCCACCATATAGTTGCTGGTAGTTGATCCCAGGTTCTCTGGAAGAGGAGACAATGCTGTTAATTGTTGAGCCCTTTCAGTGGCCCCACCCATCTTTAAATTTTTAGAAGTATATGTGAGGCTGTGTTTATGTACATTGTATGCAGACCATAAGAGTGATTTAGATTCTCCAGAAACTGATACCCTCTTCTGGAGTGTCTGAAGACATCTACAGTGTACTTATATCTAATAAATAAATAAATAAATAAATAAAGAAAGAAAGAAAGAAAGAAAGAAAGAAAGAAAGAAAGAAAGAAAGAAAGAAAGATGTTTTAAAAAGGATAAGAAAGAATGAAAAACCAGACAGGCCTGCCATTCTAGTCTGTCTGTCTGTCTGTCTGTCTGATCCCCTGGAACTGGAGATGGGCCATTATATAGTTGCTGGTAGTTGATCCCAGGTTCTCTGGAAGAGGAGACAATGCTGTTAATTGTTGAGCCCTTTCAGTGGCCCCACACATCTTTAAATTTTTGGAAGTAATTGTGAGTCTGTGCTTATGTACATCATTTGCAGTCCATAAGAGGGATTTAGATTCTCCAGAATCTGACACCCTCTTCCTCAGTGTCTGAAGACAGCTACAGTGTACTTATATCTAATATACATTAATAAATAAATAAACATTTCTTAAAAAGGATAAGAAAGAAAGAAAGAACAGGCAGGCCTGCCATCCTTATCTCTATCTGTCTGTATGTCTGTCTGTCTGTCTGATCCCCTGGAACTGGAGATGGGCCACCATATAGTTGCTGGTAGTTGAACCCAGGTTCTCTGGAAGATGAGACAATGCTGTTAATTTTTGAGCAGTAAAGTGGCCCCACCCATCTTAAATTTTTAGAAGTATATGTGAGGCTGTGTTTATGTACCTGTATGCAGACCATAAGAGGGATTTAGATTGTCCAGAATCTGACACCGTCTTCTGGAGTGTCTGAAGACTGCTACCATGTACTTATATCTAATAAATAAATAAATAAATAAATAAATAATCATTTTTTAAAAATGATAAGAAAAAAAGAAAGTCCAGGCAGGCCTGCGTTCCTTAACTCTGTCTGTCTGTCTGTCTGATCCCCTGGAACTGGAGATGGGCCACCATATAGTGGCTGATAGTTGATCCCAGGTTCTCTGGAAGAGGAGACAATGCTGTTAATTGTTGAGCCCTCACCATATTGCAGGTCCTACAAGTATGAATTTTTCAGTGTTTCTCACCATATTCCAGGTACTACTGCGTGATTTTCTCATTTTTCGACTTTTTCAGGGTTTCTCACCATATTGCAAGTCCTACAAGTGTGAATTTCTTATTTTTGGACTTTTTTAGGGTTTCTCACCATATTCCAGCTCCTACAGTGTGTTTTTGTCATTTTTTGTCTTTTTCACGGTTTCTCATCTTATTCCAAGTCCTATATTGTGATTTTCTCATTTTTTGCCTTTTGCAGGGTTTCTCACCATATTGCAGGTACTACAAGTTTGATTTTCTTATTTTTCGATCTTTCAGGGTTTCTCACCATATTCCAGGTCCTACAGTGTGATTTTCTCATTTTTAGACTTTTTCAGGGTTTCCCACCATATTGGAGGTTCTACAAGTGTGATTTTCTTATTTTTCAACTTTTTCAGGGTTTCTCACCATATTGGTGGTTCTACAAGTGTGATTTTCTTATTTTTCGACTTTTTCAGGGTTTACTCACCATATTCCAGCTTCTACAGTGTATTTTTCTCATTTTTTGACTTTTTCACGGTTTCTCATCATATTCTAAATCCTACAGTGTGAATTTCTCATTTTTGGAATTTTTCAGGGGTTTCTCACCATATTGCAGGTACTACAAGTTTGATTTTCTTATTTTTCGACTGTTTCAGTGTTTCTCACCATATTGCAGGTCCAACTGTGTGATTTTCTCATTTTGAGACTTTTTCAATGTTTCTCACCATATTCCAGCTACTACAGTCTGATTTTCTCATTTTTGACTTTTTCAGGGTTTCTCATCATATTCCAAGTCCTAGAGTGTGATTTTTCCAATTTTTCGACGTTTTCAGAGTTTCTCACCATATTCCAGGTTCCACAGTGTGATTTTCTCATTTTTTGACTTTTTCAGGATTGCTCACCATATTCCATCTTCTACATTGTGATTTTCTCATTTTTCAACTTTTTCAGGGTTACTCATCTTATTCCAAGTCCTACAGTGAAATTTTCTCATTTTCTGACTTTTTCAGGTTGTCTCATCTTATTCCAAGTCCTACAGTGTGATTTTCTCATTTTTCGACTTTTTCAGGGTTTCTCACCATATTGCAGGTCCTACACGTGTGAATTTCTTATTTTTGGACTTTTTCAGGGTTTCTCACCATATTCCAGGTACTACAGTGTGATTTTCTCATTTTAAGACTTTTTCATGGTCTCTCACAATATTGCATGTCCTACAAGTGTGTATATCTTATTTTTCTACTTTTTAACGGTTTCTCTCCATATTCCATCTCCTACCGTGTACTTTTGTCATTTTTTGTCTTTTTCACGCTTTCTTATTTTATTCCAAGTCCTACAGTGTGATTTTCTCATTTTTTGACTTTTTCAGGGTTTCTCATCATATTCCAAGTCCTACAGTGTGATTTTCTCATTTTTTGACTTTTTCAGGGTTTCTCATCTTATTCCAAGTCCTAGAGTGTGATTTTTCTAATTTTTCAACTTTTTCAGATTTTATCACCATATTCCTTTTACTACAGTTTGATTTTTCTCATTTTTGACTTTTTCAAGGTTTCTCACCATATTCCATGTCCTAAAGTGTGATTTTCTCATTTTAAGACTTTTTCAGGGTTTCTCACCATATTCCAGGTACTACAGTGTGATTTTCTTATTTTACACTTTTTCAGTGTTTCTGACCAAATTTCAGGACCTACTGCGTGATTTTCTCATTTTTCGACTTTTTCAGGGTTTCTCACCATATTCCAGGTCCTACACTGTGATTTTCTCATTTTTCGACTTTTTCAGGGTTTTTCACCATATTGGAGGTCCTACAAGTGTGGTTTTCTTATTTTTCGACTCTTTCAGGGTTTCTCATCATATTCCAGCTCCTACAGTGTATTATTCTCATTTTTTGACTTTTTCATGGTTTCTCATCATATTCCAAATCCTACAGTGTGATTTTCTCATTTTTGGAATTTTTCAGGGTTTCTCACCATATTGCATGTACTACAAGTTTGATTTTCTTATTTTTCGACTGTTTCAGTGTTTCTCACCATACTGCAGATCCTATTGTGTGATTTTTCTCATTTTTCATGTTTTTCAGGGTTTCTCATCATATTCCAAGCCCTACAGTCTGATTTTTCTAATTTTTTGACTTTTTCAGAGTTTCTCAACATATTCCAGGTTCTACAGTGTGATTTTTCTAATTTTTTGAATTTTTCAGGGTTGCTCACCATACTCGATCTTCTACAGTGTGATTTTCTCATTTTTCGACTGTTTCAGGGTTTCTCACTATATTGCAGGTCCTACAAGTGTGAATTTCTTATTTTTGGACTTTTTCAGGGTTTCTCATCATATTCCAAGTCCTATAGTGTGATTTTTGCATTTTTCGAATTTTTCAGGGATTCTCAGCATATTCCGGGTCCTACAGTTTGATTTTCTAATTTTTCATGTTTTTCAGGGTTTCTCACCATATCCCAAGTCCTACAGTGTGATTTTCTAATATTAAGACTTTTTCAGGGTCTCTCACCATATTGCATATCCTATAAGTGTGTATTTCTTATTTTTGAACTTTTTCAGGGTTTCTCACAATATTCCAGCTCCTACAGTGTGTTTTTGTCATTTTTTTTTCTTTTTCACGGTTTCTCATCTTATTCCAAGTCCTACAGTGTGATTTTCTCATTTTTCGACTTTTTCAGGTTTTCTCAATTATTGCAGGTCCTACAAGTGTGAATTTCTTATTTTCGGACTTTTTCAGGGTTTCTCACCATATTCCAGCTCCTACAGTGTGTTTTTGTCATTTTTTGTCTTTTTCACGGTTTCTCATCTTATTCCAAGTCCTATATTGTGATTTTCTCATTTTTTGACTTTTTCAGGGTTTCTCACCATATTGCAGGTACTTCAAGTTTGATTTTCTTATTTTTCGATCTTTCAGGGTTTCTCACCATATTCCAGGTCCTACTGTTTGATTTTCTCATTTTTAGACTTTTTCAGGGTTTCTCACCATATTCCAGGTACTACAGTGTGATTTTCTCATTTTTTGACTTTTTCAGGGTTTCTCATCATATTCCAAGTCCTAGAGTGTGATTTTCTCTTTTTTTGACTTTTTCAGAGTTTCTCACCATATTCCAGGTCCTACCGTGTGATTTTCTCATTTTAAGACTTTTTCAGGGTTTCTCAACATATTCCAACTCCTTCAGTTTATTTTTCTCATTTTTCGACTTTTTTAGGGTTTCTCATCTTATTCCAAGTCCTACAGTGTGATTTTCTCATTTTAAGACTTTTTCAGGGTTTCTCAACATATTCCAGGTCCTACAGTGTGATTTTCTCATTTTTCGACTTTTTCAGGGTTTCTCACCATATTGGAGGTTCTACAAGTGTGATTTTCTTATTTTTCGACTTTTTCAGGGTTTACTCACCATATTCCAGCTTCTACAGTGTATTTTAATCATTTTTTGACTTTTTCACGGTTTCTCATCATATTCTAAATCCTACAGTTTGATTTTCTCATTTTTGGAATTTTTTAGGGTTTCTCACCATATTGCAGGTACTACAAGTTTGATTTTCTTATTTTTCGACTGTTTCAGTGTTTCTCACCATATTGCAGGTCCAACTGTGTGATTTTCTCATTTTGAGACTTTTTCAATGTTTCTCACCATATTCCAGCTACTACAGTCTGATTTTCTCATTTTTGACTTTTTCAGGGTTTCTCATCATATTCCAAGTCCTCGAGTGTGATTTTTCCAATTTTTCGCCTTTTTCAGAGTTTCTCACCATATTCCAGGATCCACAGTGTGATTTTCTCATTTTTTGACTTTTTCAGGATTGCTCACCATATTCCATCTTCTACATTGTGATTTTCTCATTTTTCAACTTTTTCAGGGTTTCTCATCTTATTCCAAGTCCTACAGTGAAATTTTCTCATTTTTTGACTTTTTCAGGGTGTCTCATCTTATTCCAAGTCCTACAGTGTGATTTTCTCATTTTTCGACTTTTTCAGGGTTTCTCACCATATTGCAGGTCCTACAAGTTTGATATTCTTATTTTTCGACTGTTTCAGTGTTTCTCACCATATTGCAGGTCCAACTGTGTGATTTTCTCATTTTGAGACTTTTTCAATGTTTCTCACCATATTCCAGCTACTACAGTCTGATTTTCTCATTTTTGACTTTTTCAGGGTTTCTCATCATATTCCAAGTCCTAGAGTGTGATTTTTCCAATTTTTCGCCTTTTTCAGAGTTTCTCACCATATTCCAGGTTCCACAGTGTGATTTTCAAATTTTTTGACTTTTTCAGGATTGCTCACCATATTCCATCTTCTACATTGTGATTTTCTCATTTTTTAACTTTTTCAGGGTTTCTCATCTTATTCCAAGTCCTACAGTGTGATTTTCTCATTTTTCGACTTTTTCAGGGTTTCTCACCATATTGCAGGTCCTACACGTGTGAATTTCTTATTTTTGGACTTTTTCAGGGTTTCTCACCATATTCCAGGTACTACAGTGTGATTTTCTCATTTTAAGAGCTTTTCAGGGTCTCTCACCATATTGCATGTCCTACAAGTGTGTATATCTTATTTTTCTACTTTTTAACGGTTTCTCTCCATATTCCATCTCCTACCGTGTACTTTTGTCATTTTTTTGTCTTTTTCACGGTTTCTCATTTTATTCCAAGTCCTACAGTGTGATTTTCTCATTTTTTGACTTTTTCAGGGTTTCTCACCATATTGCAGGTCCTACAAGTGTGAATTTCTTATTTTTCGACATTTTCAGAGTTTCTCACCATATTCCAGGTCCTACAGTGTGATTTTCTCATTTTAAGACTTTTTCAGTGTTTCTCACCATATTCCAGGTACTACTGCGTGATTTTCTCATTTTTCGACTTTTTCAGGGTTTCTCACCATATTGCAAGTCCTACAATTGTGAATTTCTTATTTTTGGACTTTTTTAGGGTTTCTCACCATATTCCAGCTCCTACAGTGTGTTTTTGTCATTTTTAGACTTTTTCAGGGTTGCTCACCATATTCCAGGTACTACAGTGTGATTTTCTCATTTTTTTGACTTTTTCAGGGTTTCTCATCATATTCCAAGTCCTAGAGTGTGATTTCCTCTTTTTTCGACTTTTTCAGAGTTTCTCACCATATTCCAGGTCCTACAGTGTGATTTTCTCATTTTTTGACTTTTTCAGGATTGCTCACCATATTCCATCTTCTACATTGTGATTTTCTCATTTTTCAACTTTTTCAGGGTTTCTCATCTTATTCCAAGTCCTACAGTGAAATTTTCTCATTTTTTGACTTTTTCATGGTGTCTCATCTTATTCCAAGTCCTACAGTGTGATTTTCTCATTTTTCGACTTTTTCAGGGTTTCTCACCATATTGCAAGTCCTACAAGTGTGAATTTCTTATTTTTGGACTTTTTTAGGGTTTCTCACCATATTCCAGCTCCTACAGTGTGTTTTTGTCATTTTTTGTCTTTTTCACGGTTTCTCATCTTATTCCAAGTCCTATATTGTGATTTTCTCATTTTTTGACTTTTTTAGGTTTTCTCACCATATTGCAGGTACTACAAGTTTGATTTTCTTATTTTTCGATCTTTCAGGGTTTCTCACCATATTCTAGGTCCTACTGTTTGATTTTCTCATTTTTAAACTTTTTCAGGGTTTCTCACCATATTCCAGGTACTACAGTGTGATTTTCTCATTTTTTGACTTTTTCAGGGTTTCTCATCATATTCCAAGTCCTAGAGTGTGATTTTCACTTTTTTCGACTTTTTTAGAGTTTCTCACCATATTCCAGGTCCTACCGTGTGATTTTCTCATTTTAAGACTTTTTCAGGGTTTCTCAACATATTCCAACTCCTTCAGTGTATTTTTCTCATTTTTCGACTTTTTTAGGGTTTCTCATCTTATTCCAAGTCCTACAGTGTGATTTTCTCATTTTAAGACTTTTTCAGGGTTTCTCAACATATTCCAGGTCCTACAGTGTGATTTTCTCATTTTACGACTTTTTCAGGGTTTCTCACCATATTGGAGGTTCTACAAGTGTGATTTTCTCATTTTTCGACTTTTTCAGGGTTTACTCACCATATTCCAGCTTCTACAGTGTATTTTTCTCATTTTTTGACTTTTTTCACGGTTTCTCATCATATTCTAAATCCTACAGTGTGATTTTCTCATTTTTGGAATTTTTTAGGGTTTCTCACCATATTGCAGGTACTACAAGTTTGATTTTCTTATTTTTCGACTGTTTCAGTGTTTCTCACCATATTGCAGGTCCAACTGTGTGATTTTCTCATTTTGAGACTTTTTCAATGTTTCTCACCATATTCCAGCTACTACAGTCTGATTTTCTCATTTTTGACTTTTTCAGGGTTTCTCATCATATTCCAAGTCCTAGAGTGGGATTTTTCCAATTTTTCGCCTTTTTCAGAGTTTCTCACCATATTCCAGGTTCCACAGTGTGATTTTCTCATTTTTTGACTTTTTCAGGATTGCTCACCATATTCCATCTTCTACATTGTGATTTTCTCATTTTTCAACTTTTTCAGGGTTTCTCATCTTATTCCAAGTCCTACAGTGAAATTTTCTCATTTTTTGACTTTTTCAGGGTGTCTCATCTTATTCCAAGTCCTACAGTGTGATTTTCTCATTTTTCGACTTTTTCAGGGTTTCTCACCATATTGCAGGTCCTACACGTGTGATTTTCTTATTTTTGGACTTTTTCAGTGTTTCTCACCATATTCCAGGTACTACAGTGTGATTTTCTCATTTTAAGAGTTTTTCAGGGTCTCTCACCATATTGCATGTCCTACAAGTGTGTATATCTTATTTTTCTACTTTTTAACGGTTTCTCTCCATATTCCATCTCCTACCGTGTACTTTTGTCATTTTTTGTCTTTTTCACGGTTTCTCATTTTATTCCAAGTCCTACAGTGTGATTTTCCCATTTTTTGACTTTTTCAGGGTTTCTTACCATATTGCAGGTCCTACAAGTGTGAATTTCTTATTTTTCGACATTTTCAGAGTTTCTCACCATATTCCAGGTCCTACAGTGTGATTTTCTCATTTTAAGACTTTTTCAGTGTTTCTCACCATATTCCAGGTACTACTGCGTGATTTTCTCATTTTTCGACTTTTTCAGGGTTTCTCACCATATTGCAAGTCCTACAAGTGTGAATTTCTTAATTTTGGACTTTTTTAGGGTTTCTTACCATATTCCAGCTCCTACAGTGTGTTTTTGTCATTTATAGACTTTTTCAGGGTTGCTCACCATATTCCAGGTACTACAGTGTGATTTTCTCATTTCTTTGACTTTTTCAGGGTTTCTCATCATATTCCAAGTCCTAGAGTGTGATTTTCTCTTTTTTCGACTTTTTCAGAGTTTCTCACCATATTCCAGGTCCTACAGTGTGATTTTCTCATTTTTTGACTTTTTCAGGATTGCACACCATATTCCATCTTCTACATTGTGATTTTCTCATTTTTCAACTTTTTCAGGGTTTCTCATCTTATTCCAAGTCCTACAGTGAAATTTTCTCATTTTCTGACTTTTTCATGGTGTCTCATCTTATTCCAAGTCCTACAGTGTGATTTTCTCATTTTTCGACTTTTTCAGGGTTTCTCACCATATTGCAAGTCCTACAAGTGTGAATTTCTTATTTTTGGACTTTTTTAGGGTTTCTCACCATATTCCAGCTCCTACAGTGTGTTTTTGTCATTTTTTGTCTTTTTCACGGTTTCTCATCTTATTCCAAGTCCTATATTGTGATTTTCTCATTTTTTGCCTTTTGCAGGGTTTCTCACCATATTGCAGGTACTACAAGTTTGATTTTCTTATTTTTCGAGCTTTCAGGGTTTCTCACCATATTCCAGGTCCTACAGTGTGATTTTCTCATTTTTTGACTTTTTCAGGGTTTCTCACCATTTTGGAGGTTCTACAAGTGTGATTTTCTTATTTTTCGACTTTTTCAGGGTTTCTCACCATATTGGAGGTTCTACAAGTGTGATTTTCTTATTTTTCGACTTTTTCAGGTTTTCTCACCACATTCCATCTTCTACATTGTGATTTTCTCATTTTTCAACTTTTTCAGCTTTTCTCATCCTATTCCAAATCCTACAGTGAAATTTTCTCATTTTTTGACTTTTTCAGGGTGTCTCATCTTATTCCAAGTCCTACAGTGTGATTTTCTCATTTTTCGACTTTTTCAGGGTTTCTCACCATATTGCAGGTCCTGTGAATTTCTTATTTTTGGACTTTTTCAGGGTTTCTCACCATATTCCAGGTACTAAAGTGTGATTATCTCATTTTAAGACTTTTTCAGGGTCTCTCACCATATAGCATGTCCTACAAGTGGGTATATATTATTTTTCTACTTTTTAACGGTTTCTTTCCATATTCCATCTCCTACCGTGTACTTTTGTCATTTTTTGTCTTTTTCACGGTTTCTCATTTTATTCCAAGTCCTACAGTGTGATTTTCTCATTTTTTGACTTTTTCAGGGTTTCTCACCATATTGCAGGTCCTACAAGTGTGAATTTCTTATTTTTCGACATTTTCAGAGTTTCTCACCATATTCCAGGTCCTACAGTGTGATTTTCTCATTTTAAGACTTTTTCAGTGTTTCTCACCATATTCCAGGTACTACTGCGTGATTTTCTCATTTTTCGACTTTTTCAGGGTTTCTCACCATATTGCAAGTCCTACAAGTGTGAATTTCTTATTTTTAAACTTTTTTAGGGTTTCTCACCATATTCCAGCTCCTACAGTGTGTTTTTGTCATTTTTTGTCTTTTTCACGGTTTCTCATCTTATTCCAAGTCCTATATTGTGATTTTCTCATTTTTTTTGCCTTTTGCAGGGTTTCTCACCATATTGCAGGTACTACCAGTTTGATTTTCTTATTTTTAATCTTTCAGGGTTTCTCACCATATTCCAGGTCCTACAGTGTGATTTTCTCATTTTTTGACTTTTTCAGGGTTTCTCAGAATTTTGGAGGTTCTACAAGTGTGATTTTCTTATTTTTCGACTTTTTCAGGGTTTCTCACCATATTGGAGGTTCTACAAGTGTGATTTTCTTATTTTTCGACTTTTTCAGGGTTTACTCACCATATTGTAGCTTCTACAGTGTATTTTTCTCATTTTTTTACTTTTTCACGGTTTCTCATCATATTCTAAATCCTACAGTGTGATTTTCTCATTTTTGGAATTTTTCAGGGTTTCTCACCATATTGCAGGTACTACAAGTTTGATTTTCTTATTTTTCGACTGTTTCAGTGTTTCTCACCATATTGCAGGTCCAACTGTGTGATTTTCTCATTTTGAGACTTTTTCAATGTTTCTCACCATATTCCAGCTACTACAGTGTGATTTTCTCATTTTTGACTTTTTCAGGGTTTCTCATCATATTCCAAGTCCTAGAGTGTGATTTTTCCAATTTTTCGACTTTTTCAGAGTTTCTCACCATATTCCAGGTACCACAGTGTGATTTTCTCATTTTTTGACTTTTTCAGGTTTTCCCATCATATTCCAAATCCTACAGTGTGATTTTCTCTTTTTCCGACTTTTGAAGGGTTTCTTACCATATTCCATGTCCTAGTCTGTAATTTTCTCATTTTTCGACTTTTTCAGGGTTTCTCACCATATAGGAGGTCTTACTTGTGTGATTATCTTATTCTTCGACTTTTTCAGGTTTTCTCACCACATTCCAACTCCTACAGTATATTTTTCTCATTTTTGACTTTTTCATGGTTTCTCATCATATTCCAAATCCTACAGTGTGATTTTTTCATTTTTCGACTTTTTCAGGGTTTCTCACCATATTGCAGGTACTTCAAGTTTGATTTTCTTATATTTCGACTGTTTCACGGTTTCTCACCATATTTCAGGTCCTACTGTGTGTTTTTCTCATTTTTCGACTTTTTCAGGGTTTCTCACCATATTGGAGGTCCTACAATTGTGATTTTCTAATTTTTTAACCTTTTCAGGGTTTCTCTCCATATTCCAGCTCCTACAGTGTATTTTTCTCATTTTTTTACTTTTTCACGGTTTCTCATCATATTCGAAGTCCTACAGTGTGATTTTCTCATTTTTCGACTTTTTCAGGGTTTCTCACCATATTTCAGGTACTACAAATTTTATCTTATTTTTAGACTTTTTCAGTGTTTCTCACCATATTCCAGGTACTACAGTGTGATTTTCTCATTTTTTGACTTTTTCAGGGTTTCTCATCGTATTCCAAGTCCTAGAGTGTGATTTTCGCATTTTTCGAAATTTTCAGGGATTCTCAGCATATTCCAGTTCCTACAATTTGATTTTCTAATTTTTTGACTTTTTCAGGGTTTCTCACCATATTTCAGGTACTACAAGTTTTATCTTATTTTTAGACTTTTTCAGTGTTTCTCACCATATTCCAGGTACTACAGTGTGATTTTCTCATTTTTCGACTTTTTCAGGGTTTCTTACCATATTCCAGGTCCTACAGTGTGATTTTCTCATTTTAAGACTTTTTCTGTGTTTCTCATCATATTCTGGGTCCTAGTGCATGATTTTCTCATTTTTCAACTTTTTCAGGGTTTCTTACAATATTCCAAGTCCTTCAGTGTGATTTTCTCATTTTTCGACTTTTTCAGGGTCTCTAACCATATTGCAAGTCCTACAAGTGTGTATTTCTTTTTTTTTTTTTTTTTTGACTTTTTTCAGGACTTCTCACCATATTCCAGCTCCTAAAGTGTCATTTTCTCATTTTTCGACATTTTCAGGGTTTCTTACCATATTCCAGGTCCTACAGTGTGATTTTCTCATTTTAAGACTTTTTCTGTGTTTCTCATCATATTCTGGGTCCTAGTGCATGATTTTCTCATTTTTCGACTTTTTCAGGGTTTCTTACCATATTCCAAGTCCTACAGTGTGATTTTCTCATTTTTCGACTTTTTCAGGGTTTCTCACCATATTGCAGGTCCTACAAGTATGAATTTCTTATTTTTGGACTTTTTCAGGGTTTCTCACCATATTCCAGGTCCTACAGTGTGATTTTCTCATTTTAAGACTTTTTCAGTGTTTCTCACCATATTCCAGGTACTACTGCGTGATTTTCTCATTTTTCGACTTTTTCAGGGTTTCTCACCATATTGCAAGTCCTACAAGTGTGAATTTCTTATTTTTGGACTTTTTTAGGGTTTCTCACCATATTCCAGCTCCTACAGTGTGTTTTTGTCATTTTTTGTCTTTTTCACGGTTTTTCATCTTATTCCAAGTCCTATATTGTGAATTTCTCATTTTTTGCCTTTTGCAGGGTTTCTCACTATATTGCAGGTACTACAAGTTTGATTTTCTTATTTTTTGATCTTTCAGGGTTTCTCACCATATTCCAGGTCCTACAGTGTGATTTTCTCATTTTTTGACTTTTTCAGGGTTTCACACCATATTGGATGTTCTATGAGTGTGATTTTCTTATTTTTCGACTTTTTCAGGGTTTCTCACCATATTGGAGGTTCTACAAGTGTGATTTTCTTATTTTTCGACTTTTTCAGGGTTTACTCACCATATTCCAGCTTCTACAGTGTATTTTTCTCATTTTTTGACTTTTTCACGGTTTCTCATCATATTCTAAATCCTACAGTGTGATTTTCTCATTTTTGGAATTTTTCAGGGTTTCTCACCATATTGCAGGTACTACAAGTTTGATTTTCTTATTTTTCGACTGTTTCAGTGTTTCTCACCATATTGCATGTCCAACTGTGTGATTTTCTCATTTTGAGACTTTTTCAATGTTTCTCACCATATTCCAGCTACTACAGTGTGATTTTCTCATTTTTGACTTTTTCAGGGTTTCTCATCATATTCCAAGTCCTAGAGTGTGATTTTTCCAATTTTTCGCCTTTTTCAGAGTTTCTCACCATATTCCAGGTCCTACAGTGTGATTTTCTCATTTTTTGACTTTTTCAGGATTGCTCACCATATTCCATCTTCTACATTGTGATTTTCTCATTTTTCAACTTTTTCAGGGTTTCTCATCTTATTCCAAGTCCTACAGTGAAATTTTCTCATTTTTTGACTTTTTCAGGTTTTCCCATCATATTACCAAATCCTACAGTGTGATTTTCTCTTTTTCCGACTTTTAAAGGGTTTCTTACCATATTCCATGTCCTAGTCTGTAATTTTCTCATTTTTCGACTTTTTCAGGGTTTCTCACCATATAGGAGGTCTTACTTGTGTGATTATCTTATTCTTCGACTTTTTCAGGTTTTCTCACCACATTCCAACTTCTACAGTATATTTTTTCATTTTTGACTTTTTCATGGTTTCTCATCATATTCCAAATCCTACAGTGTGATTTTTTCATTTTTCGACTTTTTCAGGGTTTCTCACCATATTGCAGGTACTTCAAGTTTGATTTTCTTATATTTCGACTGTTTCACGGTTTCTCACCATATTCCAGGTCCTATAGTGTGATTTTCTCATTTTTTTAATTTTTCAAGGTTTCTCACCATATTTCAGGTACTACAAGTTTTATCTTATTTTTAGACTTTTTCATTGTTTCTCACCATATTCCAGGTACTACAGTGTGATTTTCTCATTTTTTGACTTTTTCAGGGTTTCTCATCGTATTCCAAGTCCTAGAGTGTGATTTTCGCATTTTTCGAAATTTTCAGGGATTCTCAGCATATTCCAGTTCCTACAATTTGATTTTCTAATTTTTTGACTTTTCCAGGGTTTCTCACCATATTTCAGGTACTACAAGTTTTATCTTATTTTTAGACTTTTTCAGTGTTTCTCACCATATTCCAGGTACTACAGTGTGATTTTCTCATTTTTCGACTTTCTCAGGGTTTCTTACCATATTCCAAGTCCTACAGTGTGATTTTCTCATTTTTCAACTTTTTCAGGGTCTCTAACCATATTGCAAGTCCTACAAGTGTGTATTTCTTTTTTTCTTTTTTTTTTTTTTGACTTTTTCAGGACTTCTCACCATATTCCAGCTCCTACAGTGTCATTTTCTCATTTTTCGACATTTTCAGGGTTTCTTACCATATTCCAGGTCCTACAGTGTGATTTTCTCATTTTAAGACTTTTTCTGTGTTTCTCATCATATTCTGGGTCCTAGTGCATGATTTTCTCATTTTTCGACTTTTTCAGGGTTTCTTACCATATTCCAAGTCCTACAGTGTGATTTTCTAATTTTTCGACTTTTTCAGGGTTTCTCACCATATTGCAGGTCCTACAAGTATGAATATCTTATTTTTGGACTTTTTCAGGGTTTCTCACCATATTCCAGCTCCTACAGTGTGTTTTTGTCATTTTTTGTCTTTTTCACGGTTTCTCATCTTATTCCAAGTCCTATATTGTGATTTTCTCATTTTTTGACTTTTTCAGGGTTTTTCACCATATTTCAGTTCCTACTGTGTGTTTTTCTCATTTTTCGACTTTTTCAGGGTTTCTCACCATATTGGAGGTCCTACAATTGTGATTTTCTAATTTTTTAACCTTTTCAGGGTTTTTTTTCCATATTCCAGCTCCTACAGTGTATTTTTCTCATTTTTTACTTTTTCACGGTTTCTCATCATATTCGAAGTCCTACAGTGTGATTTTCTCATTTTTCGACTTTTTCAGGGTTTCTCACCATATTTCAGGTACTACAAGTTTTATCTTATTTTTAGACTTTTTCAGTGTTTCTCACCATATTCCAGGTACTACAGTGTGATTTTCTCATTTTTTGACTTTTTCCGGGTTTCTCATAGTATTCCAAGTCCTAGAGTGTGATTTTCGCATTTTTCGAAATTTTCAGGGATTCTCAGCATATTCCAGTTCCTACAATTTGATTTTCTAATTTTTTGACTTTTTCAGGGTTTCTCCACCATATCCCAAGTCCTACAGTGTGATTTTTTTCATTTTAAGACTTTTTCAGGGTCTCTAACCATATTGCAAGTCCTACAAGTGTGTATTTCTTTTTTTTTTTTTTTTTTTGACTTTTTCAGGACTTCTCACCATATTCCAGCTCCTACAGTGTCATTTTCTCATTTTTCGACATTTTCAGGGTTTCTTACCATATTCCAGGTCCTATGGTGAGATTTTCTCATTTTAAGACTTTTTCTGTGTTTCTCATCATATTCTGGGTCCTAGTGCATGATTATCTCATTTTTCGACTTTTTCAGGGTTTCTCACCATATTCCAGGTACTACAGTGTGATTTTCTCATTTTTCGACTTTTTCAGGGTTTCTTTCCATATTCCAAGTCCTACAGTGTGATTTTCTCATTTTTCGACTTTTTCAGGGTCTCTAACCATATTGCAAGTCCTACAAGAGTGTATTTCTTTTTTTTTTTTTTTTTTGACTTTTTCAGGACTTCTCACCATATTCCAGCTCCTACAGTGTCATTTTCTCATTTTTCGACATTTTCAGGGTTTCTTACCATATTCCAGGTCCTACAGTGTGTTTTTCTCATTTTAAGGACTTTTTCTGTGTTTCTCTTCATATTCTGGGTCCTAGTGCATGATTTTCTCATTTTTCGACTTTTTCAGGGTTTCTTACCATATTCCAAGTCCTACAGTGTGATTTTCTCATTTTTTGACTTTTTCAGGGTTTCTCACCATATTGCAGGTCCTACAAGTATGAATTTCTTATTTTTGGACTTTTTCAGGGTTTTCTCACCATATTCCAGCTCCTACAGTGTGTTTTTGTCATTTTTTGTCTTTTTCACGGTTTCTCATCTTATTCCAAGTCCTATATTGTGATTTTCTCATTTTTTGACTTTTTCAGGGTTTCTCACCATATTGCAGGTACTACAAGTTTGATTTTCTTATTTTTCAATCTTTCAGGGTTTCTCACCATATTCCCGGTCCTACTGTTTGATTTTCTCATTTTTTGACTTTTTCAGGGTTTCTCATCATATTCCAAGTCTTAAGTGTGATTTTTCTCTTTTTTCGACTTTTTCAGAGTTTCTCACCATATTCCAGGTCCTACAGCGTGATTTTCTCATTTTTTGACTTTTTCGGATTGCTCACCATATTCCATCTTCTACATTGTGATTTTCTCATTTTTCAACTTTTTCAGGGTTTCTCATCTTATTCCAAGTCCTACAGTGAAATTTTCTCATTTTTTGATTTTTTCAGTGTGTCTCATCTCTATTCCAAGTCCTACAGTGTGATTTTCTCATTTTTCGACTTTGTCAGGGTTTCTCACCATATTGCAGGTCCTACAAGTGTGTTTTTGTCATTTTTTGTCTTTTTCACGGTTTCTCATCTTATTCCAAGTCCTATATTTTGATTTTCTCAATTTTTGACTTTTTCAGGGTTTCTCAACATATTGCAGGTACTACAAGTTTGATTTTCTTATTTTTGATCTTTCAGGGTTTCTCACCATATTCCAGGTCCTACTGTTTGATTTTCTCATTTTTAGACTTTTTCAGGGTTTCTCACCATATTCCAGGTACTATAGTGTGATTTTCTCATTTTTTGACTCTTTCAGGGTTTCTCATCATATTCCAAGTCCTAGAGTGTGATTTTCTCTTTTTTCGACTTTTTCAGAGTATCTCACCATATTCCTGGTCCTACAGTTTGATTTTCTCATTTTAAGACTTTTTCAGGGTTTCTCAACATATTCCAACTCCTTCAGTGTATTTTTTCTCATTTTCGACTTTTTTAGGGTTTCTCATCTTATTCCAAGTCCTACAGTGTTATTTTCTCATTTTAAGACTTTTTCAGGGTTTCTGAACATATTCCAGGTCCTACAGTGTGATTTTCAACTTTTTCAGGGGTTTACTCACCATATTCCAGCTTCTACAGTGTATTTTTCTCATTTTTTGACTTTTTTCTCGGTTTCTTATCATATTCTAAATCCTACAGTGTGATTTTCTAATTTTTGGAATTTTTCAGGGTTTCTCACCATATTGCAGGTACTACAAGTTTGATTTTCTTATTTTTCGACTGTTTCAGTGTTTCTCACCATATTGCAGGTCCAACTGTGTGATTTTCTCATTTTGAGACTTTTTCAATGTTTCTCACCATATTCCAGCTACTACAGTGTGATTTTCTCATTTTTGACTTTTTCAGGGTTTCTCATCATATTCCAAGTCCTAGAGTGTGATTTTTCCAATTTTTCGCCTTTTTCAGAGTTTCTCACCATATTCCAGGTTCCACAGTGTGATTTTCTCATTTTTTGACTTTTTCAGGATTGCTCACCATATTCCATCTTCTACACTGTGATTTTCTCATTTTTCAACTTTTTCAGGTTTCTCATCTTATTCCAAGTCCTACAGTGAAATTTTCTCATTTTTTGACTTTTTCAGGGTGTCTCATCTTATTCCAAGTCCTAGAGTGTGATTTTCGCATTTTTTCGAAATTTTC